>NC_139345.1:23952526-24055026 GCF_055883805.1 Amblyomma maculatum | reverse complement strand
AGTGCGAACTTATTAGAACAACTTGAACAAGTTTACTAGAACCAAGTTAGATAGCCTTTTCATGATACATGGGCCTTATGGGATTTTCTCAACTGATCTTTTGCTGATCAAAGAGCTGTTTTTGGAAGAAACGAAAATAATTAATCTTCAAAATATCTACGGTACCAAATGAGTCCAAATTTCAAGCAATTATAGTTCAAAGTATGTAGAATAAAATGCAGTAATCAGTTTGTGCTCAAATACTAGATATGACCCCTTCAATAATATCAAGAATTGGCATTTTAGTTTCCTCTTTTATTAACTGGGCAATGACGCGGTTGATTTTTGCTCTCAGTTGGAGGTCGAGGAAAATATTTAGACACATTTTCCTTCCTCCATGTCTACCATTATATAAATACATGGAGGAAGGAAACAACTTCCTTCCTTCATGTATTTAGATAATGGTAGCCAGATGCTTGACGTCTTGCAGCTGAGTTGGTTTCCAGCACTCAGGGAAACTTCGGAAAATGTTAACTGTATAAGTATTTTACAACCAATACCTTTACAGTTAATAGAACAGAGAGGAATTGCATACCAACCAAGGTGAAGACCATGTAAATGTAACTTACTTGCATGGTACCCTGACGAAAACAGCCCTTAGTTCACAAATACTAAAGCTACTTTTACATGAACTCGACGAAACCGAACCGGCCCCGTTTTAGAGGAGAAAAACATCGAGGATGAGAGTAGAGGATAGTCACGCGTTTCTACATGAAACGCTCTTTCTTATTCTTATTTAAAAAAAAAAGTCAGTTTTCTAAACTTTATTATATTAAAATTACGCAATCAATTTATGAATGATTAGCAAAATAAAGTATGCTTCTAACTAAATCCGTTCCAGAGATGTAACCAAATTTGCACATTTTGCGAACGCGAAACAAACAGTTTCAGTTTGAACATATGGAAATTTTTGTTGAGGTTTTTCTGGTCTTGCATCTTTTCCTTCTTAATATATAAATTTTCAACATATTATTTATTTCTAAGCATATATGTACATTTTTATTTGCATTTAACAAAAACGCTGACAGATTTGAATGAAATTTTAACCACGTAGGTTGCAAGTTATTTTTTAAATATTGTATTCCATCAGTTTATATCATGTTTAAGTGATTGGCAAACATTTTACGTTTGAATAAAACCACTCGGAAGATAAGCAAGGTTGCAAACCTTTAAAAATCAAAACTAGTAGTTTCGGTTTCTAAGTGTCAAACATAATTTCCGTTTTAGAAGTCTTGCTTTTCTTTTGCTTCTTAATTATCAAGTTTTATAATCATACTTGTTTTCACGCATGAATGCTTATTTTTGTTAACATTTAAAGGGACAGAACACTGGAGTTTAGGTCTGAAAATTTTTTCGGCGCAATGGGAAGATTGATGTCTAAAATGTTTGATTCCATAATGGTTTTCGTAGAAACGCTGTAGAAAAATTTTACCGAGAATTTTTTATCAGTGCACGCGCCCGTTTTTATGTATAGCCCGATGCTGAAAACCATGAGCAGCGACCGCGATGCGATCGTTTTTTTTTTTTTTTTTTTTTGACGTCTGTTAATTTTTGGCTGTGGCTAAAGGTACGTCGGACGGACGGCCGGCGTTGCTGCGACCCGGTTGGAATAAGCTAGAAGCTTGGTGCAACCGGGTGAAAATAAGCAAACCGTTATTGCAACCCATGGATTGGCTTGGCTTTGTTTATTATTTTCGGATTGGGGTTTTTGCAGGAAAGCCCAAGGCAGATCACGTGTCGTGTGTTTGTAAACGACGTTTGGAATGTGTGGTCGTGTGAATCGCGATTTTTGCGTCGTGCACATTTCGTGCCTCAGTGCTCATCTTGCAGTTTCTTCATGGATTACGTTAGTAACGACAGAGGCGATAAACGCAGTAGAGGCTTCGTGCATCCACGGAAGTTGAAAGAGTGCTCCTACCTGAGGACCCCGTCGGTCTCTCCGTTTATTCTGCAACAAATCATATTTGCGTGTTGCTTCACGAACAGGGCGTCTTGGATTTATTTTTGAAGCATGAATGGTGCACAGTGTGGCATACTAGAAACCAAGAGCGTATGTAAAAGGCCTGTGTATGGGGATCGTGATTTGGTTTGTGCTGCCATGGAAGAAGAATATTCTCAACGTGTAGGTGGTCTTGGCTTTCGTTTTGAAGGTTGCGATGTTTATGTAATCACCGTATGTGATCGCTTGGCTGATTCTGGAAGGGTGTTTATGTGCTCTTTCTTTTGCAATGCCATAAAACGGGTCTTTTCGAAGCTGCGAGCAGTTTTCCCAAAACTGCCTTAGCGAAAGGACACTTCTATTTCGCGTTATTCACGAAGTGTGCGCGTTCGCGTAGTGTACAAGAGTGTGTAAAAAATATTTAGCATTCACCCGTTCCTACGTTCCCTGAATCGCGCAGGGTATAGGCACTAAGATGGAGCCGAAATGGTGCCTTTCGCCCTCAATATATCCCAGTATTAACTTCGAAAAAAATATCCAGCAGGTTCGGTACTCGATTTTCTTTTACCGCTTTTCCCAAGTTGCGTCGCCTGTCTGCACGCATTTTTCACGTTGCCCGCATTCTGCTGAAGCTGCCTGAATTGAACAAACCTCTATCCACTAGTTTGATCCAAGGCTTTCTGACCGACCGCTCGCGGTTTGTTACTGCTAATACCCAGTCCTCTTTTTCAAAGTTTTCTTTCGGCTATGTGTTCCACAAAGCACTGTCCCTTACTTTTAACGATCTCCCTTCAGTAACTTCTACCAGCCACATTTTAGTTGATGACTGTGTACTTCGCTGCTCTGTAACCAACTCGTCCGACGCTTCTGCCTTATATCTATATTTAATTTGCATACAATAGTGATGTGCTATGTGGCCTCCGTCCCTGAGAAGCTTTAAACTGTTGATTTCTTCTCACCACTGCCAAAACAACACATCCTACTTACAAAATTAACACTAGTACTACTTTTTCAAAGAATTCGTTTAAGTACCTTGGTGTTCACCTCACTAATGGCTTAACATTGTCTTGCCTTGTAAGCCATGTAACTAATTACTCTAATAGAACTGTTGGATACCTCTATCGTAACCTACCCATGGCTGGCACCTTCTTGTGTAAAATTACTAGATTACAAAATCCTTGTGTGATCACAACTTTAATATACCAATCATATAGTTGATCCACACTACTGTAACTTTACTGAACCTTATGAGCCTGTTCAAAACCATGCCACCAGTTTCATTCCCTCGAATACTCCTTCAGCATCTCTGCCATGAAATCTCTGTTACAGTCTCTGTTCTCGTCACTGTACTTCATGCCCTTGCCTTTATCACAAGCTTTTCATACAAGACCTCATGGCAGTCGTCTCGGCTAACCTGTGTATAGAACACCTCGCACAGGTCATCGTAAAAGTGGCGTTTCACCGCATGCCCGCACAACTACATTTCATGAGTCATTCTTCGCAAGCACTGTTCACAACTGGAATCATCCCTCATCAGTGATCCTGTAAGCTTCAATACTGCCATCGAAGAACCTGTCTAATCATAGCCATGTATACCACTAACCTGTCGCCATTTATCACTGTGCACAAGCCCATTCCTTCTGTAAAGTCTTGCATTAGGACCTCTGAGGTATCAATAAACACATAAATAAAAGCATGGTTGATAAAGATTCCTTACAATATGGGAACTGTGATTATGTTCGGCAGGAATATATATATATATATGTAACTGGATCATGTTGAACGGTGTTAAGCTTGAGCTTGGCACAATTGTCTTTCCTGTGATATTGAACTTAGAAATTAGGATACTGAGTGATAACACTGACATGGTGGCTTGCCTTTTGAACTTAGAATGAACTTAGAATTTAGAATTTGATTGCAGTATTCCTTTCTTTGCATTCATCCTAAGTGCAGGGGTGGAAGTGCTCCAAAATTGCTCCAACTCGACTGCATCAATGTTCTGACATTAAATTTAGTGCAGCACGGTTTTGCCGCACAGTGGGACATTACTGGTATTGGCAGCAAGAACCGCAATCCGAGACAATTAAGTTAAGCGACTATGAGAAGCGCAGCTGGGCAATGGTCTGTTATGAGTTCTGTATACAGGGTATGTGGCTGGTGTAGTCAAAACGATGGCAGCACACCGGTAGCAGAGGTGTAATGCATCTCACCCGAGCCTAATACATATAAAATTTTAATATTATTTTTAGTATGCAGCATAATGTTTGCTTATAAGCAAATTTGAGGAATTCGTTACGGAAAATGTTCTGTGCACTTGATATAGCGCCTACTTCCGGCCTTTTGAATCGCCTCTGGTGAGGGAAATGAGATCAGCGAGTGAAGCAGGCGCACCAAACTACTACGAGGTAGCGAAGCACTGGAAGTGGTAGACGAATATGTTTACTTAGGACAGGCAGTAACCGCAGATCTAGATCATGAAAGGGAAATAACTAGAATAAGATTGGGATGGAGTGGATTTGGTAAGTATTCTCAGATTATGACTAGTATCTTACCGGTATTGCTCAAGAGGAAGGTATACAGCAGTTGCATCTTACACTTACTCACCTATGGAGCTAAAACGTGGAGGCTAACGAAAAGGGTTCTACCTAAGTTGAGGACAACGCAGATGACTATGGAATGAAAAATGGTAGGTGTAACGTTAAAAAATAGGAAGCACATAGAGTGAGTTAGAGAAATAACTTGAGTTAATTACATTCTAGTGGAAATCTAGAAGATGAAATGGGCAGGGCATGTAATGCGTAGAGAGTACAACCGATGTTCGCTTAGGGTAATAAACGATTCCAAGGGAAGCAAATCGTCGCAGGGGACAGCAGAAAGTTAGGTGAGCGGATGAGGTTAAAAAGTTTGCAGGAGTAAAGTGGATGCAGCTAGCACAGGTAGAGGAGTATGGGAGAGGCCTTCACCCTGCAGTTGGTATAGTCTGGCCGATGATGACTACGAGCCATTGGAAACTTGTCCAGCTGCAACGAACTACACGGTTTGCTTATAGCGATTCTGCTGTGAATACAAGCAGGTGCTTCACCATCTAGCCTGTCATGCCTACGACAGACAAAAAGCACACTTGGAACTCTTATGGAGGTGATGCCACTTAGGTGCCAGTCACTAAATGTGTTTTCAAAAGTGTTGGAAAGTCATACAGGGCCTATCGCCAGTGTGTTGAAACTAAGATAGCTCAAGCAATAATTTGAGCAGCCACAGAGGGCCATAAAGTAATGAATTTGAAGGGGAAAAAGGCTATACTTAAAGTGCCACCTATCTTCCTTGAAGGCGTTACTGGCCAGTACCCAGAAATTTATCGGCACAGGCGCAGGATCAAAAAGAATATGCACAAGATAGAAAGCAGAAATGTACTGTTCATTGATGTGAACTTCAAACTAGTGGCAATACTTGAGTGCATCAAAGTGGTGAAGTCCACCTTTGAATCTTACAAAACAGTATAAATCTCTTAGTTAAACGATCTTCAATTATGAAGTGTAGAAGGCAGCATTCCATTTGCTGCTATTTAACCCTTTGACTGGTTTTGCCGTACAGGTGCTGCGGCTGCATGCCGTCCCGCGGCGTTTTTGCAGTACGGGTATTGCGCTAAACGCATAGCGTTTGAAATAGTTCGACACTGGAGGTGATTTTTTTTTTTCGGAATATTCGACAGTCAAAGAGTTAAGTGAGGAAGCTAGAATTCTATTATTAAAAGCGAGTCTAGAATCTTGCTCCAAGACATAATGTGATTGCTCCAAAACTCTAGTTTTATTGCTTCAAAGCTGCTCCGAAGTTACTTTATTACTGCTCCCTGAGCTGTTCTAAAATGCTTGAGCCTGCTTCCACCTGTGTAAATATGATTACTTTCTTCCTCTGTACGGCGCTTCAACCAAGAAAAAGCTCGGTTATAATTTTTTTTCCGTGTTTTTTTGTTTGTGTGACTAAACTATTTAAACTAATATTCTGCCTTAAGGTCTAAACCAACTTAATAATCTCCTTAATAATAAGCGAAGCATATAAGTAGAAGAAGCGATCACTTTCACTTTGACATTAGATGTTGCAGAAAGTCAAGTTCATCATGGTTGACAGCAAAGTCTTATTCATTGTAATAAATTTATGGCTGTATCAATACTTGTGCATGTTACTTTTGGAATGAGGTCTTTGAGATTGAGATAGATGTGGTCAGAGGTAGGGAGATGAACACAGCACTGACTGTCAACTGAGGTTTATTGGAAAACGGAGGAGTTTATGCACATTTTCATAACATGTGACTCAGCCGAAGTCAAAACGTCATATACACGTATACCAGTTTTCTCTCCTAACAAAGCATTGACAAAAAAAAAGTAACAATAAACAAGAAATCACAAAAATCCAAAACGCAAGTGAAGTAGTATACACCATGAGCAAGCACATGCCTCACCGCTAAACATTCGATGAAGAAAAATGAAAAAGCCAGGTTGAGCTGTATATGGGCTTCTGTTGTCAAAATGTAAAGTATGAATGAGCAGGATTAAGTCGTGTCGTTAGCCTTAAAAACCACCAGATATAGAACCGAAAACTGCCATACAAGAAAAGATATAACATACTAAGCGTTTTGAGTAAGCCTACGCTACTTACAGGATCTCAAGTTCTTTTTCACTGAGCATTATCAAAGGTGCACTGACGCACAAGCCCTTTTTCTGTTTGATGACTCTTGCCTCCAGAATCTCTCTTGTAATCTGCTTGTTGCTTCTACCAATAATCTTTGTTTTGTGAAGCCCAGTGCTTAAAGTCTGGCTCAATCGGAGGGGGTCTGTAGTGATTCGAGCATTGGTGGAAAGGGAAATAAAGAGAGAAAGTGGCTGGTTGCCTGTTTTGCAAATCGTTTTATACAAAGGGAAGAAATCATTATTTTTCTCCATCTCTGGTTTTTATTAATACTCAATGTGAAACTGTTGAAACGGTAGAGAAAAAACCTTCCAATTACACCACTGACAAGAACAAAACAATGGTTACCTGGTTTGTATTCTCACAGTCCTCGTGCTTGAATTCAAGCTTGTGGGGATCTCGGACCCCTCTTAAATATTATGGGGGGGGGGGGGGGAGGGGGGTCTCTGACGCACCCCCTGGCTTTACGCCCTGTAGAAGCCAGGGCATACAACCTGTGCACCTGCTGCAGTGCAAAGCAATGTTTCCTTCGCAGATGTTTCTTTTTTGCAAGTTTTTCATAGGTATAATTGTGTTCTCAGAGCCGTTCATTGAGGCATCTACCCGTTTGTCCAATGTAGCGTTTCCCACCGCTTAATGGGATCTCATACACCACACCTGTGCTGCAGGGTACAAATAAAGTCTGGTGTTTTATGCTACATGCGCGTCGCTGCACACCACAAGTTTGAGTGATCCTACAAAGCTTCGATAACTTTTACGAAGCTGTAAAAACTACTTCGATATTTACTTTTTTGCCTATTCGTTTCAAATCATGCAATATGCTGTGCAGATAGGGTATTGCAACCAGATTTTGTTGTTGTATTCGGTCCACTGTGTTAGGCATAGCTTCCTTGCTGTTTGTTTTCATTTTTTTATAGGTTCCTTCAGCAACTGAGATGACACCATGTTCCGGATAGCCGGCTTCTTTCAACCTGTCAATTTGATGAATGGAGCTGCTTTCCAAGCATTTTCGAGATTATCTCATTCTTCTTTTGACACCTCTTCATTTCTTCTGTCACTAAATCTCATGTCAAACATAAAATGGGAACAAATTTTCTCACCATCCCGGCACATTTCATTTTCCTCACTTTTGTTTCCCGACCTGGTGGGCTTGGCTAGTCTTGCATCAGCTGACGGACTGGTTGGCCTTGGTGACCCGTACTCAGGACATTCTCGGTGCCTAATACTCCATGTTATTAAAGTTTCTTCCTCCTTCTCCCAGTGAATTTCTTTCTTTACCATTTCCACCTAAAGCATCTTGTCCCAACTATATCTCTCTCTCAACCTAGAACACTGCTTTTCCTTTGCACCATTGCCATTCAGTCCCCCTTTTATCTTGACTCTCCTCCTTTTAATTGGTGTACCTGGCTGGAGTCCTCCATGTCGAAGTGACAGATGGCCCTGGTTCTACAAGTTGCAAACCTCTTTGGCACTCATTTTTGTAGCCAAATAAAGTTTATTACTACCACTTCTACTAGGTCTTGAAGTACAGTTTAAAGAGTTGAGGAAAGGTCTACAGGGACCAGCATAGCTGAGAGCGAAACTTAAAAAACACAATTAGACCTTAAACGTGGGTCGTTTTATTTTGCAATTCATAACTTATATTTTGGATAGTTCCAATGAAGCTCTGAATGGTCGCTTTTGATCGTGCTTCTATAGCTTAACATTTCTAACTGAAGGTATGAATGCATTCTAGAAAAGAAAGCAAAAGCCTTCAGGGCTAGGCTTTTTTTGTGCTTCTAAGTGTTACAATTTTTTAGAAAAATTTTCCATTGGCAGAACAGCCAAGGTGAGTATTAAATTTGGGTAAAATGAATTCTGCTTTAACCATACACTCTAAAATTGCCCAGTACTCTTGCTGAATTTTGGGGGTGCTATTAAAATCACTTGTTTTGACATTTCAAAAGCCTTTTTCTGTTTCTTCTTTGGCTGCATATACTGCAGCTAAGTCTCTTGATTTTAAGCGAGTATCTCAATTTTAAAGCACTTTTGATGACTCAGTACTCGCGCCTTTTCCTTTCTTAGAAATGTTTGCCTCAAATTCAATTAGTTTTTTATTTCATACAAAGAGGATGCAGCCACAGTTAAGCAATTACTGTAAGTGTCTTGATGAGCTGGCCCATCAGGTGATGAGGAATGCTTTGTATATACTGATTCACTAAATGAGAAGCATGGGCATGTTCAACTCAAATAAAATTAGCTGCCTTTTCTTAATCTTCAAAAAGCATTTGATACAGTGACCCTTAAGATTTTAACTACCAAACTGAACTACTTAATTGTCTTCTGCTGTCCATTTATTGCTATTCTTATGAATTTTTGCATCAGATTAAACAACCAAATCAAACCTGGTGATAATGTATCAGTAAAGGGGGTTGTAAAGGGTGGGGTTTATTCCATCTCCCATACTTTTTTCCTTAATTTAATAACACAAGCCCCAAAATTTAAACTTCCACGAGTTTGTCCTTCTAGAATGAACAAATTATGTCACTAAGTGTCCTGACAATGCAGTTTCAGTGAATAAGAATCTGTTGGCACCATGCAGGGGGTCATGCCGACGCCCATGTCAGTATCTATATCAGTGTAAACTTTCCCAAAACATAATTCTGTTGGCGTATTTAGCGCAAGAAATTTTTATGCGCGGGCTAAATTGAAACCACTGTGATGATCGAGCGCGTACCTGGCCATAACCTCCTCTATTTTTTCGAAAAAATAGAGGAGGCTATGACCTGGCTCTCTTATGAGCCCGTTTCATATGTGCGGGTATACCTTGCTTTCGAAGCTTGTCGTCCCTCCTGTGCGCTACGAAGGAGCAAGTGACAACTTCGGAGCAGTACGCTGCCATCTACGCTACCTGCTCGGGTAGTTTCGGCCGTACACAGGCGAAACCGAAACTATATAGCGGGTGAGCGCAAATCGCCACGCTAGTCATGCATGCTGAATACGCGCCACGCACCGCCGCGGGTGTCACTCCTTTCATAATGTTCGGGAGCGCCCGGGAGGAATGGCTAGCGAAGCGATCGTACAACGTACACCCGTAATATATATGCCGCGCGCACTAAATTATCCTCGACCGAGAGGTTTCGTTTTCTGTCATGCGCGGCCTAAATTCATGTGCTAAAAGCGGGGACGATAATGGTGTTTCCAAAATTTAAACAACTGATATAGATATTATAATTGCGACCTCAGCAAACCTATAGCTGTTAGTGAATGAGGCGCTAGTGCGCATGACTAGTTAAAAAGTATTATCAGTTATATACCAGCACCTGCTTAATTAATTGTTATCGCACCGCATACACGGGCACAATTAAAAGCCTCCAGCCGAACCAACCCGTGAAACTGCATGTTAATTCTGCAATGCCCGCAGTCCCGGCATAGTTTCTTTTTTCACGACTCGCACCCGCAGCAGCGGAGGCTGCAACGAATTGCATGCCGCCCGTAAGCGTGTACGTGGCGTCGATCGGCATTGCAGTGCACCGTTGTGATCATTTAAGAGCCAACAGATCCCGTACGTCTTTGTTGGCCAGCGTGTATAAACGAACTGTCTGGCGACTCGAGCAGGGTAAGCCATGCTAATTCGACCAGGAGGCGACTTCGTGCCAGGAATTGCATGGTTGCGATTTTATAGGTAGTCGAGATTGAATTGCGATGGCCCAGTGGAAGCTAGATGGAACGGGACTGCATGGCCATGTCACAAAAACGTAGCTGCCGCGGGCAAAACCAAGCACCCAACAACGCAACAGTGTCTTCTGCAGTCTCCCCCCCTCCCTCCCCCGCTGTGCTGGTGCAGTTGGCGTACTCGACTTCTGTGTTCAAGGGTGTGGGATTCAATCCTGACTGGGGTGACTGCTTTTCGATGGGAGCGAATACTAACAAGGCGCCCGCGTGTACTGCGCGGTACGGTAAAAACCCAGCTAGATGGTCGAAATTCTCGGAGCCTTCCACTATATGGCGTATCTCATAGCCTGATCGAGTTGCTTCGGGACCTCATAAACCAAACCAAACCATCTTTTGCAGTGCAGTTTAATTCGTCCCCCACGTACCCACCTCGCATACAGCATATGTAACGTGACTCATTCGAACATTTGACCTCGAGAGCTATTATTCGAACTGAAGTGGAAGCGCGAATTTTCATGTGGCACTTGATCTCAGTGCGTGGTTATGCATATGTTTGTTGCGAACATAAAATATGGAAAAAGAAGTAAATTTTTTTACTATATATTTTGCGCGGCCGGATTTACAAGCAATGGTATATCCAGCAGCCAAACGACCGTTTATATCGAACAATTTGTTCAAATTATTCCATGTTGGTCTCTAACAAATCCAGTGCATAAGATATGCATCAGAGTGAATGGCCGAACTTTCATCCTCTGATGTGCTCTTTATTCGCTTCGCCGGTTACGCGACTGCCATAGGGCTGCGCTGTAAACTAAACTCGATAAAATATTTTATTTATGTGCTCAATTAGTAGAGATGGCTTACCTGCTTATAGTGCAATAATCAGCGAAAATTGATGGCCATTAGCAACCAAACTGGAAAGAGGGTTGAATCCGTGCCGCGGAGGGCGTGGCGTTGCTAGGAGAATCGACGGCGAGGATGCGCCGGCCGACAGCTGCCAGTCGATGACCAGACGCATAGCATGCTTGGTTTGTAAAGGTGACCACTGCACAAGTGCTGCCGATACTTTACGTCGCAGTCGGCAAGAAAGAAGTGAAAGCGATTAAGTTGACTTACGTTGCACTCTCTCCAGGCGTTTTAATTGAGCAGTAGCCCGTCCATGTTTGGTGTCAGTGCTGCGTTTTCACTTTTAGTATCAACCAAGCAGCTCGATTAGACCACTATTAATTGTGCTTGAGGGAGTATATATGACAAACACTAAGTGACGACTAGATATATCAAATTTTCTTTATTAAAAATAGTAGTTGGCAGGGCCCTTACCTGCAGGTATACTTAAAGCCTGATAGCATCTGGTTTAAGCACCCTTCCATATATATTTCATGGAAATCAGGTTAAGCCCAGCTGAGTCCACTTAGAAAGGTACCCTCTCGCAAAACATGGCTTGCCAGTCGTCCTTGCATGATGGAAACTGGCAGCTTGAAATATGAAATCTATGTGTGCCAGGAGGAATTCTATGTAATATTAAGCATTGCAATACTTTGCTTGAAAGCATATGCTTTTTTTTTGCTCATTAGTTTCATTCACAGTGCACATATCCACTCAGAGACATTTACTCTATTTTCCTTTTCCAAAAGCTTGCTTCGTCCCTGACAGAGTACTGCCAAATTTTTCAGTTTTAAGCTAAGAAAATTTCTCACTGCAAAATTGGAAAGTGTGCCAAGTAATTAAGTAAGGCAACAATGCTATGCTTCAGAATACTCAGGCTACTGGAGGCATTAAGCTGAAAGTTTCATCATTAAAATCTTGTCAAACATGAGGATAGTCCGAAACTGAATTGATAAACTACTGATGTTAATACTGCATTTATGGTTCCAAAAATGGCTGGGATCACACGTGTATGCTGATGGTACAGTGTAGCAACTTTTGCTGCTATACGTACCTTAATTACTATTTCTCAATTTTTTGGAACGCTGTCATCTTGACAATGCTATTTTTTTAACTGCCAATTTTACTTACAATTACTGTGCCTAAAGGTTAAAGGTGTGGGAAAGGTTATACCAGAAACTGAAATACACATAAATTGAGCAAATGCAACAAATATTTTGGGGGCACTTCAGCACCGCTGTTAAGGAAAACATGCCACAGCATTTATGACTCCTGTATCCTCATCCCTGTACATTTAGTTGGCTACTTGTTGACTCACCAATCTTAGTTTGCACTTTTATCACACATACCAATTTGTAAAATTACTAATTACCACATTATGTAAATGAACTCCCAACTCGCACATCTGATTTGGGATTCTGAAAGGCAATGAGTTTTTCTCATGTCAAAGGAGCTGCTTGGGTAGGCAGCTGGACCATACCATGGTCCTCACATCACACAGACCAATCCATCCGGTCATACTATCTGCCACTCATCCTTGTCGCTCAAATTGCCTTTTTTGGTAAATATGGCCTTTTAAGCAGTCACATTAAATTAGCCGAGGGCTTCAACTATTGTTACATGTAAAGAATTACTGCACACGCTTTTTTTTATGCCCTTTTAGTATGCTGCCTCACCATCCCAGTAGCATAGAGGCACAGCAATAGTGTATTAAGCGGGTATCCAAGGTTAGATCTAATCTCATTGCTACAAGCATGTCACCTCGCTATTGAACACAATTCACTTTGAAGGGCCAAGAGTTCAATATTTTAGTAAAGTGATTAGCACTGCCAAATGTTTAAGCATTACATGAGGTGACAGTATGGGTGTAAGTAAGCATTGCAATTAAGAAAGTTGCTGCTCATCTGCAAAATACTGAGTTAAACCAATCTTGTGCAATTCAACAAACACCGCCCACTTTGCCATTTTATCATCAGTCCCTGTCTGCAGTTCGAAACATCTTCATTGGGCTTACCTCTAAAAATTGTCTACGAAACATATCTGTAAACTTTTCTTACTTCACTGGTTTTGCGGATTATTTCCAGTCTCAAAAGAAATAACAAATACATGTGGTTCTATGACACATACAGTAAATACTTACCTTTCTAGGTAGGTTACAAAAAGGAAGTAATGCAGAAGGTAGGCAGTCTAAACATAAATGAGTGTGTCAACATGGTGTTTTGGCACTGGAGTGTTTATTAACTCCAATCATGTGCGTTAATAATGAATGAAAAGGCACATAAGTAGGAATACTTTATTTTGACACAGAAGCTATGGCCAACGTGTGTGTGTTGCCATTACGCTCGTAAGTGAAGTGCAGACTTGTGAGTACACTGTTGAGCCAGTAGCACAGGGAGCAGTCAACTTGGGCCAGGGAATGCCATGCTTTGAAAGGTGGGCAGCTGTTGTGATCTCTCGACTAGTATCAGTCACGTGCAGGATCGGCTGTCACGGGGCGAAAAAACAAAAGAATGCAAGCTCAGAACAATAACAAAACACCCAGAGAAACTCAGAGACGTACCAAATTTAAATAAAAAGCAGGACTGCGCTAATGCAGCAGCTCATATATTCTAATAGTGGATTTGCATATGGTCACTACACCCTCAAAAAGGAAAGAAGCACAAATGCTGAATTCATGACTCGTCAAAGGAACCAGACAAAAAGAAAAGTGTGCACCCTGTAGCATAGCTCAAGAATGAGAAAAGCCAAAACAGCAAAAAGGTTACCCTAAGTAAGGCCAGTACTAGTGCTCTCTGCATGCGTGTGACAATGTATCACTGCAGTGTACATGCACAGCAGAAATGGACACCATAGGTGGTAAAGAACTGATATGAAGTTATCAACACTGGCCGCAGACATTAGAACAGACAGCTGATTGTGCTTTGGTAGGTTGCGAAGCATATAAATAAACGTTGAGACATCTTGAAAACCATGTGTGCACATTTTCATTTGCTGCTGCATCCAAGAAGTTTCGCTTGCACTGTTCATTAGACGACATGTGTTGCCCTCGGATTGTAGCGTTTGTCGACTACACAGCATGATTCCAGAATTGCGACTGACTCAGCTGTGAACATTTCATTTTTCTAAACTTGCGAAGTCCTTCCTATGGGCTGTGAAAAAGAATGAGGAACTGTTCCACCGAAATGTAGTCGCTGGCCCTCTATAACGCACATGATGGTAGCCATAAGTCATTTTGTGCCAAACAGTAATTTCCATACAAGTAACAAAAAGTTCTCAAACTATGTGACAGGACCATAGCTATTTACTTTGAGGGTGGCCACAGCAAACAGGCAAAAACTACAAGATGGCCAAATCCCTCACCGAACTACAGCACCACAACAGTTGCTACAATGCTAGCATCATAAAACCTCTGGCTGTCTTTGATATATGGTCCTCATCACAAATACACCAGTTCATGTTGTTAAGGAGGCTGTCCATGAGCATCATACTTCTCAAAGCAGCTAAAAAATGTTGCAAACAGAGACCAACACTTGACTTTAAGTGCAGTAGCAGCACTACTAACATTCAGTGTGTTAATGGAGTATAGACACCCTGAAACAGAGAAGACAAAAATTCAATTATAAATTATTTAGCGGTTGAAGATAAAAACCAGGTGATGATCTGTACAGAGTAATGTTTTGCATGTCATTAACAAGCAAAATGCGATCAAAATTAGGTGCATATGCTCCTGTAAGATGAAGTGCTGCACTGGCCTAGCCCAAGCAGTGCGAGTACCTCCAGTCAAAACGCTTTCAAGTGCCATCATCCATGAGATGGTTGCCCAATAGCAATCGGAATTTTCATAATGCAGCGTTCCTTATCTTCGGCCAGCATTTTTCACTCTTCCCCATGGATGAAACCCTTCCCAAAACTCCAAATTGAAGACATCAATTGAGTCATGCAGAATTGTCAATAATGACCTGAACCACAAACCAACTTGGAGAGGTGGAAGCAGGCTCGAGCACTTTGAAGCTATAAAACGGGAGTTTTGAAGCATTCAAATTGTTTTGGAGCACGTTTCTAAAGTCAAAAGATTTTATTAGCTGAATTTTTTATACCTGGCATACCAAAATAACCTATTTGATTCCTTTTTATTCAAAGATCAATGCATTGGTGAAAATACAAGACTAACAGGCAAAACATGTACAGATGTTTAAAATAACACAAATGACCTCAGAAACAATTTGGAACAAACTAGTAGAAAATGCAATGCTTGTTTCTATACTTGATGCCCGAACGATAAGTTTGACTAAAAACATGACTCTTTTAGCTTGAGAAATGTGGACTATACCACTATGATGTGCTCAAGCACCACTAGACTAGTTCGGAGTTCACATCAGTAAGCAGCACATTTCCACTCCCTATCTTGTGCATATAATTTTTTTCATCCCATGCCTGTTCTGATAAAATTTCCAAAGCACTGGTCAGTAATCCCTTCAGTAAGGATAGACTGCCCTCAAGGATAGCCCTTTCCTCCTTCAGATGCCCTACTCCATGGCTTTCTGTCAGTGGCTTCTCATGTTTTCGCTTGAGTGGCACCGGAGCTTCCTTAATTTTAACATGTTAATGATAGGCCCTCCATGCCTGCCCAACACTTGTAACATTTCTAATGATTGACACCTTCACGGTGTCACACCCATAATACTGTATGTTTTTGTCTGACGTATGTTCGACAAGCTTATTATTAACAAAGAGGTTCAATGAAATAGATCTACGACTGCCAGAAACGAGGCTCATGCTGGTCTGGCTTATGAGATTTAATGTCCCAAAGCAACACAGGCTATGAGAGGCTCATGCTCTTCTATTTAGCAGAAAAGGAAAAATATATAAAGGCCCTGTCACGACACAGGTATGCAAACGAACAGAATGAAATTGAGGAAAGCATATAATTAACTAATAAAAACAAAATCTGCATTGGTGATGAACGGTAATTAGCAGTGTATCTACTCTCAAATGAGAAAAAACTCATTGCAAACTAGGAAAACAAAACAAAAACAAGAAACATGCCACTGTTGAGGTCCGAGACCTCCACATTATGCATCCCATGCTTTACAAACTAGCTACAATAATGGCTGTGCAATCTTTTACTTTCAAGTTATTTATGTTGCATGTATCCCAACATAGACAGCGTTCACCAGTGCTAAACTAAACCACAGCAGCAGACGTGGGAATGCCCTGTAAATACAGCAACAAGATTAACGACTGGGCGAGTTGGTAATCATTCATTTTAAACCAGCCAAAAGACAAGAAACAGAGAAGCCAGACTCATCTCGTTCGCTTCTATTCTCTGTCTTATCCTTTGGCTGGTTTAAAATGAAATACAGCAAGTGCCAAGTAGAACATGATGTGGAGCATGGTGTCTGAAGAGTTGTGCATGAACGAGCCGCGCCGGCGCGGCACGCCACTGCTCGTAGTGTGCCCAACCTCCGACAGGCAGTGAGACTCACGGATTCGGGCAGTATGGCCAGTGTGACTCTTTCGTCTTCCCATGATAACTCTACACTGTTAGAAATTCGCTGAAAAAGAATGTATTAGTTTAGGCCGTTTACAGTCTCTAAACACACCACGAAATATGTCAGCTGTATTGCATTCCGCTTCTGCTTATTTTCCAATTTTTGACCAAATTTGATAAAACCTGGCATTCTGATTCGGTTTCTTGTACTGATTTCAAACACGCAACCATTTTTCCAACTGGCCAATTAGTTCAAGAAATAATGAAATTAATTGTTCATAATTTGCAGAAACAATGAAAAAATAACAGCACTACAAAAAAATTCACATGGACACTTTGCTAGGTACTAGAAAGCGTAATGAATACAATGTTAGGAGCATTTGTTTTTTTAACAAATATTAGCGATGTTATAGCAGTTCAAAGTTTTCAATTTTGCTCTAAATCAGACAGGAAGGCATTCACATTTGGAGCAGTGAATTCTGAACTGCTATAACATCGCTAATATTTGTTATACAAAAGTGCACGTAACATTGTATTCGTTATGCTTTCTAGTACCTAGCAAAGTGTTCATGTGAATTTTTTGTAGTGTGGTTATTTTTTCATTGTTCCCGCAAATTATGAACAATTTCATTTTATCTTTTGAACTAATTGGCCAATTGGAAACAATTATATATTTGAAATCAGTGCAAGAAACTATATCAAAATACCAGGTTTTATCAAATTTGTTGAAAAACGCAGGAAAAATAGCTTCAAGAGCCATGTCGCCTGTTAAGGATGGCGACAACGAGACGAGCGCGAGAGCTGCCGCTTTCAACTATTGTGACAAGAATTCCCCACCGGAAAGGAACGCGGGGTGTTTGGCCAGACGGCGACAGCAGCCCAAGTCGGGCCATCGGGAAACAAAAAAGGTTCAAGTGAATCCCGGCGTCTTCCCGCCTGGGTCAGTACCCTCAAGCCGGCCACGCGGTCACCCCCTTAGTCTGGCCGACAGCGCGTAACGGCCCTTGCAACGCAGACGGTGTGGCCCAGACCAAAAGGCGCCGAGCTCCTCGCTAGTAATCTACACTGCGCTTTTCCAATTCGTCTTGCCGACGGCGCGCAGTGGCGCGTTCGACATGGTTCGACGCAGGAGCGCCCCCGACAATGGGACGCAGACAGACGCCGATCAACGCAGGTGTGTGCCAGACTGTGAGACGCCGGCAGTCAGTGAGCTCGTGTGCTGCCTTTTACACTGCCACAGCGGCTTCCTCCTTCCCCACCAAGTCTAAACTTTCGAGGGGGGCCTCCGGGAAAAAAAGAAAAAGAAAAAAAAGAAAAAGTAATTGGACTTCTTGTGAGGAGGCTTTAATATTTAGACACCGCGTGCAGCAAGATATAACTGATTAAAATCTCGAGGAAATGCAAAGTAGCCAATTGCATGCGTATGTAGTCTTCACGCCATGCCAAAACGGCCGTTCGTCAAGCGTAGGTATCACCTCCGTCAAAGAAAGAGAAAGCCAATATTCTTCTCGAATTAATGTATCTGTGAACTGGAGGTGACGGTGGTAGAAGAAAGACAAGAAGCTCAGGCAGCGTGTCCGCCCTGTGGTGTGCAAGAGGTGCTGTTATATCATAGCTATATTTATCGCACCGCCGCCAGGGCCAGCATGTGTTCTGGCTGCAATGCTCTTCGCTGATTCTGCATGTAGAAGGTCCCCCCCCGCCTCCAATTTCCCCTTTCGAGAAAGATGGCGCCATTGCGGCAGCAAGACTGTATCTGTGGCTGAGGCGTCCCGAGTGTTGAACAGCAACCTTGGAAAAGGCCACACCTCATAAAGCGTTCAGACGTTGGCCCTTCCCAGTGGTTTGTATGAGGTTTCCAGTTCCTAGTCTCCAGTGGTATACAAAACTGATCATATGCGGAAGCACCTTATCGCAGACCAGACTGTCTGTGCTCGCTGATAGCTGAAACAGCCTCATCCAGCGCTATTCTAATTTATTAGGCGAACGCCACGCAGCACCACACTAGAGTAACCCGCACATGGCATTTTACGCTTTAAAACATGCAAGAGCGGTGTCTGACTGCTGCTCTTCAGTCACAGAGGGGGAGTAATTTCATATATTAGTTTGAATCGTCCAATGTGGCCGGCGCATGTCTAATTGTTTACGACATTAATCGACTCATTTAAACATTGTTCATTCAAAATTTATCTTATTTCAACGTCAAGGAGATTTCTAAACTCTATCAAGCCTTTGCGGCTATTTCTGTTGTGAGACGTTCCAATCATCCAATCAACAGCTCAAAATGAAAACCATACCTATGTTTGGTTTTGAATTTTCTCACAAAAAAAAAAAAAAAAAAAAAAAAAAAAAAAAAAAAAAAAAAAAAAGAAAAGAAGCTATGTCTGGAGTAATGGTCCCAAACCGGCTCAAGGTATGAGGACGCCGTAGCACAGGCGTGCGGATCACTTCGGCCACATGGGGTTCTTCAATGAAACTGTCATCTATAAGCATATGCCTGCCATGCTTTCAGCTCCGACCGAAATGCTGTCTCCCAATTAGAATCAAACTAGGGTATCCCAGCTCAGTACTCGAGAGCGTTAATGACTAAGCCACCGCGGTGTCGTAATAAGTAAATAAATAAGCTATGAAGACTAAACCTTTTTCTCGGAGCGTACCATGGTTATTTTATCCGTTTCGTTGCTGCGACGCCGCAGATGTGTATTTTACTCTGACAAAGTGACTATAAATCGGACACGGCTCTCTGTGTACAAGCCCGAATCTGGATTGGGCCCGCACGTTTAAGCCCACCCCGGGTCCAGCAAAAATGTTCATGAGTCGGCCCAGACGGCCCGTGGGCTGAGCCGCACCCGGCTTTTGAGCCGGCCCATGCCCACGCAGTGTCGTGTGAAGCACGTGCTACCTTCACCTGACACTTCTACAGAAGGTCTGACGATCTTCTATTTTTTCGGTTCCTGGGGCTGCCTTTCAGTGGGTCGCTTTCTACTTTTCGAAGTCTGAAAGGTAGGCAAGGCCGGCAGAGAATATCGTGGGGACCGCTTCCTTTGCTAGCAACGCTTTGCAGCACATGCCAATTTAACTCTGTCATCCATGTTTTGGACACAAACCTGGGCTCCAAATGCTCCTCACAAACAGTAACTGTATAGCTCGGTCCTATCTTGGTATGCCGGCCGCAATAGCTGAAGCTGTTCGACATCTTTTCGCACCGAAAAAAGCTGACATTTTTCACTGCAGAATACGTAGCCTGTATCGCAGTGGAGAACAATGCACTTTTTTCCATATTACATTACAACTTAGAATATACCATGATCGAAGAAAGGCGTGGAGCGGGGGCGTCAGCGAAAATTGAGAACTGACTGTCATTCCTTGCAGCAACCAGCGAACCCGCGGCCACCAACAGTCAACGCAGCCTCTCTGCAGCCTACAGAAGTCAGCGCATCGGTATTGCCACTTACTGTTCGGTGCAGAGCAGCCCGCTCACGCACTTCTATTCTAACACCATGATGCGGAGGTTGTGGGTCCGGGCCGACCAGTGGCATATGGTAGTTTTTTGCTTGACAATTACCTCAGACAAACTCATTATGAAATATCTATTGATAGCCATGCCATTATGGGCATAGAGCAGCGGTCTCAAACTCATATTGCTACGTGGGCCGCATTGACAAAGCCTTTTCTCTCATGACCCAGGAGCCAGAAAATAACAAAACAACAGGAAACAAAGTACAATAAATAACGATAAAATGAACAAAAATAAGCAAAACTTCTTTTTTCCAGACCAAGCCCTTCCATTATTGCAAAAGAAAAGCAACGTGTGCTCCTTTCCGCTTGAATGCCGGACAAAAGCAGCTTCAGGATCGCTCGGAGAGAGGTACTGAAATGACATACCTGTTAATAAATACCACACTTATAATCCTCAGCAAGAAAAAGAAAAGCACACTTGGAAATAAAAGAAAAGGCAGGATGTCCGGCTCCTTGCTTTTGAAGGCATAGTGATGTCAAATGAAAGTTCATGCAGATTAAGTGGTCAACGCCTTATCAAAAATGAATGCATACTAACTGGGTACTAAGTCTGAGCTTATTTTAGTTCGAAATTAGGGCTGGTGGTAATGCTTTCAAAACGCCGGCTGAAAATTGAGCTGGGCAGACTGCATCATGCAGCTTCGCTGGCCGTGCTCCAAGACCCCTGGCATAAAAGGATCATCTCTGATGAGCGGAAAGAGACTGCCCGGCGCTGCTGTGCCAGAAGATGCAGGAGATGACAAAGCAAGTGAGTGCGAGGGCGTGCTCACAATTCTTGCTGCTACAGTGAGCCTTATTTGCTAGGCTGCTTTGATTAATGTGAAGCAACCCTGCCACAATCGGCTAGTAGGCATATCGGTGCCCAGAGAAACTGTCACTGTTTTTAGCTGCTCAACGGCCCTGATAGTAACCGAATAAATAAATAAAGTTCTTGCAGTAACTTTGTTACACGCACAAAAAAGCGACACAACCAATCTGTGCAGGAATACCATTCGTTAAAGAAGGCAGCTTTGCTAGTTTCTCACAGCGAATTGAGAAGACAATATAGCGTGGTTTGATCTTCCATCTCGTGCAAACATTTCTTTGTTTTTGGAGCTAGTCTGGTTTTCTTAGTCTGAATCAACTGTTACATTGCACACTGTTTGCGATGCATTAATTGCAGCTGAGGAAGAAAGGCTGCAAACTACAAGCTGGACACTGCAGCTGCAGGAAGCTGCAGGGATGCTTGCTTGTTCGATTCATTCATGCACTCTATGCAAACTGGTGACCTGCCCCGTGTAAAAGTTAAAACAAATGACCAGTCCCGGTGGCACAGCAATTGTTTTGAAATTAAGTACAGGGCTCACCTTGTGGCGTTGGAGCATAGGCTGCCTCCGCCTTTCATAGTCCCCTTTGTTCAGCCTCAGCAACCAGCAAGCCCATGATAGACTCCAAAACACATATCAGGAAGGTCCCTGCGTACCAAATATTAGACGTCAGCATATAAGCGATGTTTACACACACAAAAGAAATTAAGACAAGTACGTGTTGATGTAAACACAAGGCGAAATTGCTTACCTCACCGTAATTAGAAAGGGGCCTTGCATACATTTGACAGTGCGCAGTCATAAAATGAGGTATGAAATCATTATTCTACACCGCGTCATAGCAATGAGGGTCACACAAAGGGTCACGTCGCACAAATGGTTAGTACGTCGTGGTGCACCGAAACAAAAGCTTCCCACACACGCCTGTGTGATCCTCGCCTTTCCTGCTTCTACGCGTTGTTTTGTCATGTCCTAGTATCTCCTTAAGTCCCTCCATCAGCTCAAAGACGTTACAATCATTAACTATTCATCCAGACCGCTGAGGAAAGCCTACCCAAGTTTCCCGCCGTTTTCACGCGCACGCAAGACTGGTAGTCAGGCGTGTTTTACATGACTGAGACTTTCGTGCGGTTGGCCTAATAAACGGTATTTGACCGTATGTTCCTTGGTGTCGAACTACGTTGAGCTTTCGATTGAAACTTTCTACAATAAACCTTTGGGCCGTTCGGGCCCACTGCCGGCCAAGCAGGCTCAATGGTCGTCAACAGAACATTCGGGCGCAGGGAAGTTGAAAACTGAATGCAGAGTTCCAGACAACAGGCAATGACTCAATACATGCATACTGAAATATCTAAAAAATAGAAAAAATTGCTTACGTACCGTACAACACGAGAGCGCACGTCTGGCACGGCGACGCAGCTCCCACGGCTCCGACGACGACCAGCCATTCTGCTACTAAAAAAACAACCACCTACCCACAAAACAATAGCCGGACGTGACGTTTTTTTTAAACCGGATAAGACGTCATGGGTTGCAGCAAGCATTTTGCTCCTGCAACCCGGTTGCAGGAAGCATTTCGTTGCTGCAACCGGGTCGCAGCAGACGGCGCCCGGACGGACCCGATCAATGGTCTTAAAGGTACGTCCGACGGACCCGGTGCGTTTTTCTTCGGGATCCGTCCGACGGATCCGGGAAATATTTTTCAGAGGTACGGCGGACGGACCCGATCGGTAGGGTTCTTCCGACGGACCCAACGCATTTTTCTCCGATATGGGCCTTGGGATCCGTCGGGAAAGCCGGACTCAGATGTGGTTGTAGCAACAACATGGTAGCCATATGTAGCCAAATCGAAGTTGGTATGAGGTGTACGTGCGAGGTGTAAGAAGTATGTACTACATACTGCATGCGTGAACTGTGAAATTACAAAGAATAGTACAGTGGCAAGAATAGTGCCTAGAATGGGTGATATACTACGTGATGGCATGATGATAGGTTTACGTGAGTTGGACCGCGGCAGGGTGGCAAGCACGACCAGAGCGCAAGCGCATGTAATCGCGGTGTTGACGGCCAGCCCGCGGCCCGCACGCCCGCTCATTTGGTCCTCGTTATTATGTGGATTAACGTCTACGACGGTCGTTATGTAATTATGTAGTTTTGATTCTTCAAAGTTTCCTCACTTCCATCTGTGATGAGATGCGTCACGTAACGCATCGCTTTCTGCTCGCATTGAGGTTTGGTGCTGCAAGTTCTACGTAGTACAAGCGGCGCTGAAAAAGCTGGGCACCGCCGGCGTGTCTCTAGCCCAAGCATCGCGTCATTCGTGTTTGTTGTACAACTGGAGGTGTGGTTTGTGCTTACCGTGAGATGCTGTGATTACGGATTACGTCCTACTAGAGTGCTGTGTGAGACTACGAAGAGTGCTGTGATGAGTGCGCCGATGTCCGGACGGACATCAATGTGTCCGTTTATGATCGGCGATGTTGCACGTGCATGTCAGTGTTTATTAGGTGCAGTGGTAATTTATTTACACGCGCTGTACAACAATCAGACGAAAATAAGTCATCGACAATTTGTTAGCCTGTACTACATAGCTCAAAACTCGGAAAATGGGAATGCACGATGCAGTTTTCGCATGTTGGAGTGCACCGAAAAATAAGTGCCCAGCCCACACCGCCGGGATGCGTATTACTACAGGTGAAATGGTTCAGGTTTCTGTAAAATAGCTGCCTGGCACAGCACCTTTCTAAATGTTCAGGCTTTGTACTATTGTTGAAGGCCACTTTATCATTAATAAAGGAACGAATATGCTTTATGTGTTAATGACTAATGCTTTTTCAACATATTATGTTCATTTTTTTTTTCGTTTTTCCTTAGTTTCCTTTGTTTTTCATGCTAGACAAACACAAATAGTACACTTTTAAACTTGTCAGTCCAAAGCTGAACATGAATATCTGCCATGCATGTGACAGCTTTAATGCTAGAAAGGTTGACATGTATAGCATGTACGTACACGCTGCGACATCTTAGTGGCACGTTAGGCTACTTTCCCCAAGGTCGTGATGTTTAATACCAGTGATGGCAGTTGCACTTTGGTGCAGGTGAAATGCAAATGCTTCTGTTTTCTGCAAGATGTCAATTCAAAGTACAAAGCCCAGGCAGTCAAATTAGTCTGGAGCTCTCCACTACGGTATTCTTCATAGCTACATATGTCACTTTAGGATGTGAAACCCTACATGCCACAGGTAGGCTGCATTGTTTTTTAGATTTTGTAACCTCTCATCTATGTTTTGCAACATTTGGCTAATTTTTGTTCCCAAACAGTTGCTAAAGATGAAACCGAAGCAGTTCTTGGCATGGTTTGCTGCTTAGATTAATTTGCTAATTGAAGTTCTTTGAAACTTGCATCAATGCTGGACAGTTCAAATAGCAAGCAGTTGAATTACAGAAATGACGTGGATCATGCATTTCAGTTCTGACAAGTGGAAAGTAACGGTCCCCTCCTTGCATGCATAGGTGCCTTTAGACAAATACATACTCGGGTGTGTGATTGTGACGCATATCAAGGGTCAACAGAAGGCCATGTGGAGCCAGTGTGATATTCTTCATGAAGGCTAAAGTAAAATTGTACAACAGCTGCTGTACCATGCAGAAAAAAAATTGATCATTTAGTGTATGATTAACTGACCATGAGTAGCATCTTACTCAGAGTATGATGTGATATATATCTGGTTTAGCATCCCAAAATAACTACGGCTATGAGGAACACAATAGTTGAGGGCTCCGGTATGATTTCGACCATCTGGGGTTCTTTTACATGCACTGACACAGCACGGTGCATGACGGCCTATTGTTTCGCCTCTATTAAAATGTCCCTGCTGTGGCTGGAACCAAATCTGCATCTTTGGGTTCAGCAGCCAAGCACTCTAACTACTGAGCCAGCACAACGGGGCCAAGTATCAAAATGCATGCCATTACATTTCTTTCTAGCCTGTGGTTTTCTTCACAAAACTAATGTATACAAGGAAAAGTAAACAGCAAGAAAACACTAGTTTTATTGCACATTATATTCACATTTCAGCAAACATTCTCTAGGAAAAAATTTCTCATAATGTTTTCATGGAAACCATGAACAAAACAAAACAATGCACTTACTCCACTCGAATTATTAATGGGCAAGGTTGCATCTATGCTACTACACTGCGCTTATCACAAAACCACCAGCCCCATCTGCTTTGGCCAATCACTTGATGGAACTAACGGAGACAGATGTCGCACACCACAGACTGGTCGTCTCGCAACATATCTCTGCATATGTTGCATTTCAATTTCATGCCTTTCCACTTAGTTTCAACTGTTGCCAGCATTACTAGTCACCCATCTTTTCTGAAATTCCTTTTTACGCTGTTGGGATCAGCATCCTTGTTAACGACGGTCTCTGGCATTTTAGATGCTATCATTTTCACATCTTCCTCATCTGGAAGAACGAAGGAAATGACAAGCTTTGAGCAGACAAAAAATTAGGGAGACTCCTAATCTCCACCTGTAAGGGTATGGTGTGCCAGCGTTAATGGTTCTTGTCTGCAGATCCCACTGTGGATTCTCGTTAATTTACATGCCCTTTGCTACAAACATTACTACTAATTCCTTAATTCATGTCTCTGTTATCTCAGATATACTCATTAGCATACGGTCGTAGGCTGCCCTGTTAGGTGATAGACAACCTAGCATAGACCTCTGTAAGCCTCAACCTTTCTTAATTGGAGCTGAAACGTTGAAGCTGAAATATTTCAAATATAACTTTGTAAGCTTGGCTTAACAGCTCCTGCCATGTCGTGTGGCCTCGTGACATTTGGCTCGTGGCACTTTTGGCTTGTGCACAGGGGTCATCTGTTAAACACTGGTTAACATGCATGAAAAATACATTTTCACACAAACTGGTGGCAAATGGCCAAGTGGTGCACTGCAGATTCTGAAATGTATACCTATATTCATGCAAGGATCGCATCATCACATAACATGATCAAGAGTTCTATCAGTACCTGTAGTTACATAGCATACCTATATTCATGCAAGGATCGCATCATCACATAACATGATCAAGAGTTCTATCAGTACCTGTAGTTACATAGCATTTCAATGCCCATTAAAGGACCACCTTAGACAATGGTTGTTGTTATCTCAAGACCTGTTCTAACAGCGTACTGACGCCATTCCACTGAGCGATGGACATGTATATGCATACCCTAGATAGCTCATATTGTGGATCTCATTTATTTCTATGACTTCCAAAGAGTTCCTGTCGTCAGAAACTTTATGAAATCGGGGCAGTAGTCTTGAAAGGTGATGAAAAGAAATAACCAGGTTACCTTGACGCAATGCTAAATTAGAGGGTGAATATGCTGCATGAAGATACCAAGAAGCTTGTACAAAGAAAAGTGAGAGTGAAATGGCAGGATTTTTGAAATATTGAAATAAACTACAAACTACACTTGTCAAACCTTTCATTAAGGAATGGAAATCATGCAGTAATCAAAAACGCAACATGGAAGCCATTTTAGGTCATCTTCACAAAACACATACCCACACCTCACACACAGCTTCATACTTATGAAAGAGGACAAACCAATATGCAAGGAGTGTGGAGATGAACTAACAATAAACCATATCTTACACATGCGCCAGAGTCGAGAAAAAAGGAAACATTTTGTACAATTTCCAACAGATCCATTTCCATCCCAGCATGATCCTAGGAGAGACGTGCAAATTTCCAGCATTTTTGGTTTCCTAAAATGTTCCTAAAAAAGCTACATCCTAAAGAACATTTTAGTCATTACACACAAAATAAATACATTAAACCTTGTTCTTGGTGCATGGCAGCATTAGTCGCTTAGGCACCATAAAAATCAACACAATGCTGTAAGGTATACCTTGGTTAGCTATGTTATATGAGACAAGCTTTCGGCCTGGTGTGGTCCTTATTCACGTGACAGCGCTGTCATGAGGGTCTATGTCCCAGCGATCGGAAAGTGACCTATTCCAATAATTTTACAAACTGAAGGTGATTGTACAGATTTCTAAAGACTGGAGTGCTCAACTGTTTTATCAACGTCCGCCTGCTTTGACAGCCTGGAGTGAAACTGTTGAAGAGAATACATTTTTGAACATTTAACGCGTTTCTGAAGGCGTTGCTTTCAATTACGGGGCCAACAAAAAGCAGGTGAATGTCAAACGCCGCCTAGATAGGCTTTTTAGCAAGACAGCGGTGTAGCGTGGAAAATCGCTCCGCCGATCCATCGCTGGCGCCGCTGACTTGAAAGGCGAACTGTTCAAACTTATATAGCTACTGACCACACCTGAAACACTGAATTGCGCATGATCAAGGCAGAATTTCTTTAACACTGAGCACTGGTAGCTATCGATTTCGCGCCCAATATTGTGAAAATCTGTCCTCTCTTCGATCATTGATACGTCCACGGTTGAACATTTATGCGCCTCGGGGTAGCTAGCCAGCCGTGGGAACATGGATGCGTGGTTGTAGCAACGATCGCTTGCATGGCACACTCTGCAAAATTCCAAGAGTCAGCTTCTTCAACGAAATGTGCAGCGCACATTTTCTACCGCGTACCTAAGCCCGGCGATGCATGCATATCGATCCCGATCGTTTCAAAGCTGCGCGGCCGTTCGGTCGGGTCACGCTAACCTCGAGCATGCGGGGGTTTAAACTACATGTACACAAACTTCAACGACAAGAAAAAGATGCAGCCTAAGCACTTTAGTCAAGTAATCCCCTATATACCAAAGAACATTGCTGTTCACAGGGAATTCGGATCATTCACGCTTCCGGCTTTCCGGTTGTGCACTCTTGCGGTGCGGTGCAGTAGGTCTTCGCCTCGACGAGTCGATGTGCAGGCCTCTAGTAGATTCGGCATGTCTTCTGCCACGGCTCTGAGGTAGAATTTAAACGAAGAATTTAGCTAAAAACATCCTGTTTCCTCGGTCTGCATGTGAGGAACGAGCATAATGCCATTTCACATACATACTTTGGACTGCCGAATGTTCAGCTGCACGACGAGGTGTGTGTGTGTTGTGCCGGCGCTAGATCTTCAGAGGTCGATGCTGGACCTAAGGCAGCGTAAATGCTAGGAATAGCTCGCTCGCATTACGGGCAGATCGAGGTGATAGTTTAGTGCGAAGCGAAAGCTGCTCGTGAATGTGCGTATCTCGATGCCAGCTGGTGGAGCTGGTGCAGTACGTAGCATATCGCCTGCAGCTATGTGCTTGACAGCGATGTTTGCCGTACACAACTCTAAGTGAAGACCGTGATCTATGTTAGAACGGATACACTCTTCGTAGCACCTCATCGAGAGTCGCGGCTAGCTGATATCATAGAGGATGAGATCCATTCACGCGTAGCAAGCGGAATGGGGCCGCGTTCGACGTGCATATAGCCATGAGCCTGTATATCGACGTCCGCCGTATCTTTACGAGAATCGAATGGATCCGTCGGACGTACCTTTAGACACTTCGTTAATTTTTTCTTTTTAGCTCCGCCGCGCGACTAGGCAGCGGCGACCCGCTACAATGGCATAGCCACCCCCATCATCACCGATATATCACCGACGACTGGTGGACAACAAAAATAACTTACCGAAAACAAATATAAATTCCACTCACCAGGCAGTAATCCGACCTTTTTTACTTAAAGTCCTTTCCAGTTTCAGATTCAAGGCTGTTACGGCGCAATAACGCACGCCTGGTCAACGAAAGTTTTACGGGGTACTATCATCGCTTCATTCACGGAATTCCAAACACTGTGGTATGGCCACCATAATGGTAGCGCCATACCACAGTGGTATGGTTATGGTAATGGTTATGGTAGCCACGATAACTGTGGTGCTATGTGTGGTAAAACCTGAAAGCATGCCTCTTGCGGTGCGAAAGGAGGGGTGGTTTCTATCTAAAGAGAGCGAAAAATATAATTATGACAAGCACTCCTAGAAGAAAAAAGAATCTGCACTTACGAAAATCAGCGATATTTTGCTGACTACACTCGTGGCCTCCGCGATCGGCTCCGTCGCAGCGCCGTTGCTGCGACGGAGCCGATCGCGGAGGCCACGCTACACTGAAAGTAATAGGGTTTCTCCGCTAGATAGCGCTTCAGTTGTTTTTATGTAAATTTCAATGGCAAATTAAAATTGGAAAGCCACTTTTCTTTGGTATTGTAGTGCTCGATTTGTACTATATGAGGCTAGATCTTTTCATCTCCACCATATATCTCATGACATATTTTGTGTTCTGTCCCTCTAAGAACAAAAATGTTCACAAGAGGGATGCATGACATTTTGGCCACGTAGGTGATGTACACTGGAGCGTTCCCGCGCCAATGAAACCTGCAAACTACCCGTTTGGAGCCTCGTGTATGCCTTCACCTCATTGTTTACACGCTTTAGCTACACGGAAAAGGTGAAAGCTTCTTTGGAAGCTTGCTTGACGGGCGACTAACAGCGAATCAAGGAATCATCTTGTAACTCTATCGATGCCACAAGAAACGCAAAAAAAAAAAGAAAAAAAAAGGAACCGAGCGGATGCACGGGCAAAAAGCGGCAAAGAGAACACTAAGGATGAACCTTATAATTGGCTATAAATGCAACTTATTTTAACCTTCTTGGACAATGTTATACGACATGGGCAGCTGTATGAGCTCCTTTTTATTCTTCTGCTTGGAGCTCAGTTTTTGCCATTTCAGCTTACGTGAACATTCTTAGCGTTTTTTCCCGAACAAATATATTTATGAAACTTTGTACACTCGTTCTTCATATATAGTGGACTGTGCAATTAACCACGAAAAATTAAATTATAGAGAACATTTATTATTATGGCATATGTGTTAAAAAAATTCCTTATTGAAAGTCATTGTTTTTGGTAATTATGTGATTAAAAACGACGATTAATGATATCGTAATTATTTTGGTTAATTGCACAGTTGTCATCTTTATGCATATATCTGCAGAAGGGATCTTCGTTGTAAGATTGCTGGCGTAGGATGCATATTTAGTAGACGTTTTGACAATGAAAGCAAGAAAACAATTTTTTTGTGTGTGTATTTGAATTATTTAATTGTAATACAGAAAGGTCATCTTTAATAAAGGAAGCTAATTTCTTTTCTGTGTCCGAGATCAATTTCTTTTTCCTAAAAAGCGGCCTCCTACTTGAAGTTTCAACCACTAGGGATTCTTTGACATGCACTGACATAGGGTGCCTCGATGGCCAGCTGAAAGTGCTGGAAGATATATATAGTGGCTGCACAGCAACCATAGTTCTGCATAAAGGAAGTAACAAAATTCCCATAAAGAAAGTTGTTAGGCAAGGAGACACTATCTCCCCAGTACTAATCACAGCTTGCTTAGAGGAAGTATTCAGAGACTTGGAATGGGAGCAGTTAGGGATAAGGGTAGATGGAGAATACCTCAGTAATCTGCGATTTGCTGATGACATTGCCTTGCTAAGCGACTCGGGTGATGAACTGCAAATAATGATTGATGACCTAGACAGGAAAAGTAGAAAGGTAGGCTTGAAAATCAATATGCAGAAGACTAAGGTAATGTTCAACATCCTCGGGAAGGAACAGCAGTTTACATAGGTAGCGAAGCACTGGAAGTGGTAGGCAAATATGTCTACACTTAGGACAGGTAGTAAGCGCAGATCCGGACCATGAAAAGGAAATAACCAGAAGAATAAGATTGGGACGGAGCGCATTTGGCAAGCACTCGCAGATTATGACTAGCAGCTTACCCGTATCGCTCAAGAGGAAAGTATACAACAGTTGCAGCTTACCTGTACTCACCTATGGGGCTGAAACGTGGAAGCTAACCAAGAGGGTTCTACTCAAGTTGAGGACAACGCAGAAGGCTATGTAACGAAAAATGGTAGGTGTAAGTGGGTCAGAGAAATAACTCAAGTTACTGACATGATAGTGTAAATCAAGAAGAAGGAATGGGCATGGGCAGGACATGTAGTGCGAAGAGAGGATAACCGATGGTCGCTTAGAGTAACAAACTGGATTCCAATGGAAAAAAAGCGTAGCAGAAACTTAGGTGGGCGGATGAGGTTAAGAAGTTCGCAGGGGTCAAGTGGATGCAGCTAGCACAGAACTGGGTTAATTGGAGAAATATGGGATATGCCTTCGCCCTGCAGAGGGTATAGTCAGTCTGATGATGATGATGGCCAGTGAGGCACCCAACACTGACATCGCACTTGTTCCCTTTTTGTACTTTGTAAATAATGTACAAAGCTACCCCTATTCATTCTTGCGTGCTATGTTCTTTACCTCGTTATTTCCAGCCAGCCGCAGCGTGCCGCATCTCGGGTGCTTAATTGTGCTTCATATATTAGCATAGCAGTTGCCGCGGCGAGCAGCACTCGTTTCCTTCTTTTTTTATTATCACCCACCAGCAGTGGAGTGCCCTAACCACTGCGGGGGAAGATTGAGGAAAGGAAAATACAGGTAAGTAAATGGCTCGCTTCATTTATAATCGCAGTAAATTTCCTTTCCGCCTGCGAACTCGGCGTGGCAAGCACCCTCGCTTCCCCGCGTGGGCAATATGGAGCCAATGCAACACCTAATAGATTTGCTCAAAGCTAGCTTTCACCGCACAGAGAGGCGCTGGAACGCATTCTGAGAAAATACGGCCTCTCCGTGTCTCACAAACCCGTTTCAACGGTCGGCCTGTTTCTACCACGACCAAAAGAGCGCATTCCCAGAGGGAAATAACGTCGTTTGTTGAAACGAAGAACCTCGATCAGCGAATCGGGCGACACAAGAATGACGTCCGGTTAATGAACTCGGAAAGCAACCCCATCGCCGAGCACTGCCAATGGACTGAGTGTTGGCTGACCACAGAATCGCCTTCTGGGAGGTAAGCGTCCCGGCCGTGAAGCCCAATCCTTTCAAACGTCAAGTCAGGGTACATCCGGCTCACAGCGGCGACAGTGAATAGATCCCTCTGTCACTCCTCCACGTGTTGGTGAAGAGAATGGCGCTCCATGCTGCGGCTGCATGGCTCGCACGTGCATCAGTCGACCATGTGTAAGGGCCGAGTTGGCCCCGGAACTTTGGGTTAAAAAAAAATATTTGGTTGGTGTCAGTGTTTCTCAAACTTTTGTTTCAACAACCCAAGCAGACCGCCGAAGATGTTCTCGTTAGAAGTGCAGGCGAACACGCACCTTGGGATAAAGAAGCACATAGCTAGCTCGCGTCCGCATTGCAACCAGCCACAAGAGACGCTCTTTAGGCAGTTGGCAAGACACACACACACACACACACACACACACACAAAAAATAATAATAATAGAGGGGGGGGGGGAGGGGGTCTTAAGCTGACCCCTCGCCTTCCGTGCGTACACCTGCGCTCCCCAAGCGAACGTGGACAATGGTTATGCACTCCCAGTTTCGCTGAAGTAAAGTATGCAATTGTGAATATTCAACTTTACTGGCTTGTTTGCCTGAACAACCTGTTGGAGGTTGGCATGGCGTCGTCACCTGTCCATGTGCCCGTGCAGTTGCCTTGCGTGGGAAGGAAGTTCGAGGAGGACATTGGTTCCGAGAATTTCGCGGCCTACAGGGCTTGGGAAATCCTCCCAGACAGTCTCGAGACGCTCCTGTGGCTGCGCGGTAGTGTGCGTAGCCTCTGTGCGTTCACCGAGCAGGTGGCGTTGAAGTCCCGCTTGCGGCTCTCGCAGTGTGTCGTGCGTGCTACTCACCAGTGACCAGTCTGCTAATGAACGCTACAGCTCACGCGAAGTCGTTGTTTGGACAGTGCTTGGACACTTGCGCGCGAGCGATGTGAATTCGTTCACCTTTGTATCTCTCCCTGTCCCTTTTCTTTCCGCCGGCCGCAGCATCGGGTGCTTACGATATTACATAATAAATGCTACTGCCGGCAACATATATTTTCCTTCCTTTTTGATGATTATTATTATTTAATAAACCATATAGGCTATCACCATCGAGTTACGTGGTGCTCTACCGGCGCCGAGAATCGGTGATTTCGTCCGTCGCGTGGATAGGCCTTTAATAACACCTCATAGAAACATACAGTTGAGAACCAAAACAATGACGGCACGTGATTACAGAGGAAGCAGAAGGAACAGAAAAAAAGTCAAACGAGCGGTAAAGGAAGAGATAGACATAGAAAAAGGCATGCCAGGTTTGTCACATTTCATCGCCAGAGCAAAAAGTGTACGTAACGACCTAGAAAGTACCGATACAAAAGAATAGACTACTTCGGGATGGTTTCGCCTCGGCACACTCTGCACTGCGTCTGTGTGACCTTGTGCATTGTTGCCATTGGGTCTTCCGATCGACGGAGCAGAACCTAAAGATTTCTTTCTACCGCCCCTCCCCTTCTGCTGTCCTCTCGGGAGTATTTATTATCGGTATACTATCTGCATGCATGCCTCGACCAGCACAAAACACAATCGGAGACGCCCACGGCGTTTATCTGCGCTGGAACATCGAGATAGCGCGGAAGCGCGGCCCTTAATCAGTCGCGTGTGTCCGGACAGCCTGGAGGTCCATAGTCTGCTTGATTGCGCGACCTCGATCGCTGTGACCGCTTGTGCCCTTTCTTGGTTCGAGGACGAAGACCATATGTTCCCACCAAGGGCCTATATAGTTATAGATTCGATAGGAAAAGAAAACATTTGATTTCTCCCACCGCACGTGGTCAGTCGAAGACACCAAGAAGCCGTGGTGCCACCGTGCCACTGACGAGTGCCACTGATAATTTTCGAATAACACGTGCCGGAAAATCGGAGGCGTGAATTCCGTCCTCCAATTAACGTTTTATTTCTGACTTGTAAAAAATGTTCACAGGCTAGCTGCAGAAGAAAAGCTGTCAGATTCACAGGGATTCCGGAACTATTTTTTTGTGTGCGTGTGGGAGGGGGTGAGGGGGACTTCGTGTTTGTTTTATTTATATGTTTGATGTAAAAGTGTTGTGTTGGTGTCTTGTTTTGAAATGTTTGGAGGTGTATTTTTTAATGCAGAACTAAATTTAAATGGGTGAATATACACATTAAAAGCACATTTTGCTAATTAAGCTCATGAGCTGTGGTCACTAAATTGACGGCTATTACTGGAATGAAATGTTTTACGCCTGACCAGCATTAACTCAAGCGTACCGAGAAAAAACGTTTCTGGAATAAAAAATTAAAGAGCACTACAAAATCTGCATTGGAGTAATGCGAAAGCACGGATGCTGCTGTTGGTCACTTTCACTATGCCCTTTTTCGGCTCTACTTCCGGTTGCGTGACGTCACATCCTTGACGTCACCTTAATTGACTGATTTAATTAACTATTTTAGTATTTGATACATTCAAATGTGACGCCAGGCCACTGGCCAATGGGACCATTTTCGCCTTCATTTTACATTTTTTGCCTCTAATTTATTACCTAATTACCTTTTGGCCTAATTATTCTTTGAGACAACATCACGTCACCCTCCATCGATTGACACCACTCATTAACCTCTATGACTTCTTAATTACTATCAACTGCTGCGGACATGATTTTGCGGATACGTTCTGGGGACGCGGTCTGCGGGCGCGGTGTGCGGACGTGGTCTGCGGACAGGAATCTGGGCATAGCGAAGTAATGTTTTCGCATTAAAAAAAAATATTATCTGAAGTGTTTTCTGGGCCCAATTTTTGTTTAGTACTAGCTTTAGTACCAGATTCTGTAAGGTGAAATATTCGTTTAAGTCCGTGCACAAGTTGTGCGAAATTTTAAAGCGCCTTTTTGTATTTCGTTAGGTTAGTTGGTACAGTGATTGGGCAACCGCGATTGGCGCAGAACAGAATTATCGGAGGTCGTTGGGAGAGGTTGACCTGTAGAGGCAACGTAGCGATGGAGTCAACTTGGATGGGAGGATCAAGGTTTCCTTGGGAATGATCGATGATGGTCAGGTTAAGCGTTTATCAAAACAAAGCTCGATTCACTTGACGCCCCCTGAAGCGGCGGCGCTGCACTGATGATTTAGTTTAATAAAAAAAGAGTTGAGTTGGGGGGGGGGGGGGGGGGGGGGAGACAATTAAGGGTGTGGTAGGATACATACGGACATTTTTTTTACTGTTTTTATTTGTGTGAACCGATAATTAATGCCATCAGGTATTAACTTTTCTTTCTGAGCAGTTTGACACCTTTGAATGCACTTTTCATTTCCTTAAGTAACTAATTAACCAATTAAACAATCCAAATTTTCCTAAATAGCATATTCATGCGTTGAATTTTTTTTCTGGGCAGTTTGACACCTTTCAACACATTTCTCATTTTTGTTTCAATTAATTCATTGATCAATTACACACACTAAATTTTTATATTTAGCACCATCAGCATGAATTTTCATTCTGAGTATTTAAAATGATTTCATAATGATCAATCACTAGATCCACAAATTACCATATTATATAGATTTTTTTTTTTTTTTTTTTTTTTTTTTTTTTTTTTTACGCAACTCCCGATTGCTTCCGATACACGGTGACGAGTTTACCGACGGCTTCGGGCCGGCACATGACTCAACGATTGAAGACGAGTCAAGCCGATAATTCCTGTCCTCATTCCACATCCCTTCCGAAAACTATTCCTGGAAATTCCTTTAAAGAAATGTGTTTATGTATGATTGTTGCCAATTTATTCTCGTTTAGCCCCATTCAGCAGAAAGACAGTATTCGGACAGATTATCTGATGATTCCATCACGCAGTCTATTAATCTGATGTGTACATTTGTTCCAATTGGCTCGTGGCCATTCCCCATAAGCACGACCTTCATCTTTTTCTATCACCTCTTTCCATGCGTGCTGGAGGGCGTACAATGCTTTTTTTTTTTTTCGCTCTGTCTTTAACTTTCCCGTTGTCTTTTTTTTTTTTTTTTTATGGCAGTTTAATTTGTGTAGTCTTGTCCTCTTTTCAAAAATTTTTCGGCACCTGTCTTCCGTGAGGGACGCGGTGAGCCACAGGCCATGGTGTGAGCCCCAGTGTGCTCCGCAGCAACGGCGACCTTCTGAACTCGTGGTCTCGAGCTCTTCTGCGAATTGCGACACCCAAGTCAATAATGGACTGGGGTCGGCTGCTGCGCGGGCTCACCGAGGGTCCGGCCGAGGGCCAGGGCCAGTGCCTGTACGCCGCGGTGCACAACATCCAGACGGGGGCCTGTATCGCGTACGAGCCGCCCGAAATATGCCCGGTGAGAGCGCCGCACAGGGGCGTGCACGCTTGTAGCTTCGGTCAGTTCGCGACCACCGTGTTAGCGACGTATGTACCGGCATATAGCTTGTACACGTGGTGCGCAGTGATCCGGCTGAACGGGTTAACATGGAGCCAAATGGTTCAAGTGATTTGCATACATTTCTTATTTTCGGAGCTGGTAATCCTTCTTCTCGTGCACTTTTCTCGTAGTGCTCGAGGGGCCATTTGCATTGTGGTATAAATGGAAACGAGGGGTCTTTTTTTTTCTTTTTTTTTTTTTTTTTTTTTTTCACCGACATATATACGTACTTGTCAAGCACTGTGAGCCACGGCCGCTAATAGAGGGTGCCGAAATGTCTGCTGCCTGGTGACGGTCAGGGAGGTTTTACCACACGTGCAAGAGTCGGTAGCAGCTAGGGAACAGTGTGAACAGACATCTGGTACCTGCAATGGAACGTTCCGCTGTGGAAGGCGAGGCTAAATGGCTTGTCCAAAAATAATTCGGAATAAAAAAAAAATATTTGTGCCGGCCGTGGCAGAACGGAGGCCTCCATGGAAAGAGGTCTTTCACCAGCCGCGAACGGCTGCAATTGACTGCCCTTCGCCATCTGCCTGCACAAAAAAAAAAAAAAAAAAAAAAAAAAAAAAAAAAAAAAAAAAACGCCACAAGGTCATTCACCCGCCATCACCACGAGGGCGCACACTACAAAGAAGCGCGCCCGTGATGTGACCCTGACGCACTGGTCCAGTGAGGTTCGATGCTAGCACGTGCGCGCGAACGGAAGTTCCCCTACCTAGCACTGTAGTGGCGAACGCCGCAGTAGGTCTCGGTTTCCCGCCTCCGCCCGACTATCTGATCGCCCCTTTCGTGTCGCTCTTTCTTTGACGACTCGCTCATATGCAGGCTGAGGATCTCATGTGAAGAGAAACTCGCAACAGTGATCCTGCTCGGCGCAATCTTTCGCGGATGACTCGTTTTGCGGTGGACCTTGGCCGTGACCTCAGCGAAGCTGATTAAAAAAAGAAAAAAGAAAAAAAAAACTGGGCCTTTTCCGAAACGAGTGTCATTGCATCTGCTACGTGACCACTATATTCTCGATGCCTTTACTACGTATCTTATCCCTCGTAGGACGAATTAGTGAGGAATATTTTGCTTCCAAGACGGCGCGCATGCGTCACTCTAAACCAAAACACGCCTGGCCCGTGGGGACATAGCCTTCGAGAGTTCTTACTCGGTCGCGCGTTCGACCCTAGCTTATGGTTATGCAAACCAAGTAGAATGCATACTTTTTTGAAGGTCCAGAAGCGGGGCGTTTTGAGGAACGCACAGCGCAGTATACTCATAGCCGCACTTTGTCCTCTGGCTCCTTGAAGGTTCATTGCTAGTCTACGCTGACATTGTATATTGGTTTGAAAGGAAAGGCACAGCATCTGCCACATTTTCTCCGTGGAGACCTGAGCCACACAGCAAACCCCATCGCTCCTCCGCTTGAAAGCCAAATGTGGCCCGCCGATAACCTTGGCTCCTACTAGGCCAGTAAATCTTTCTCCTAAAAAGGAAAAAAAAAAAAAATGTCATTGGGAGTTATTACGGCAAATTTCCACCGTACACGCATATCGCAAGTCGAATTTTTTTTTCTTCTAGTGAGTTTTACAAAAATGTATGCACTGGGAACTAAAAAACAAACAAAAATTGTGTTTCCACTTCCAGCCTCTAAGTATAGTTAGAGATTGCTAGACAGGTCCTGAATGTCACCGATGATGGAAAGTGACATGTACGCATGCAGGATTTGCTTGGAAAATATAATCCGTGAAACGAATGTAACCAGCTTGTTCAGCGCGACATTATCGCTGATATTAATTTGATGTCATTTGTTGATTGGCCAGTCGAAGCACGCTCATTTTCTGGCTCAAGTGAGGAGGTTTGCAGGCCTCCTCATGTTGTAACAGTTCGACGTGACAAACTTCGGGAATCAGTGTGCTTTAATACTTGAAAAAAATTTGATGAGGTATTTAGCGCATTCCAGGTTTGTGTCGAAGAATATAGCGAAAATCTGCTGACTTAAAATGAATATGAGATCGGAAAAGAACGCCAACACACGATCATTTTTTGCGTAAAATCGGTAGACGACTGAACATAAAAAAAAAAAAAACATAATAAAACGCGCAAAACCGTGCCAGTTTTTATTAATGCGCACAGAGTCAAATGAACCTGGGACAACGAACCTGCATACCTGTCATATCGCGTTTTTTTTTTTTTTTTTTTTTTTTTTTTTTTTTTTTTTTTTTTTTTTTACAAAGTAACAAAGTTGCAGACACGTTCTAGCGCATATGAACAAGGACGAGAGAGATGTAGACAACACGAGCGACAACAACAAAGTTGACAGGATAGAGCGCTCTATCCTTTTACTTTTGTTCCGCCCTGTTTCGTCAGTCTGCGCTAAAAAACATTCTTAAATTGTGTCAGCTGCGAAGGATAGATTCCACATCGATTCTGGCGTTTCTTGCGGTCAGTTTTTAGCAGGCGATTTTAGTGCACGAAAGACTGTCAAGAGTGCTATGCTAAAAGCGGACGCTCGGCCCGCAGGGTGTGTCCGAGTCCGAGGTTCGTGAGCTGGCGGCATCACACCGCAATCCCTTGCGCATGTACAGTGGGGGTGTGAGCATCTGCAAGCTGCGCTTCACGTTTCTCAAGATGGAGGGCAAAAACGTCATTCTGCTGCGGAGGCCAGACGCCAAGTGCGCCGTGGGCTTCGCGAACACCGGTACGGAAGCGCTGATGTCAGTAGTCACTGTTCTAGCTCTGGGCACGCCGCGCATCTTACGTCAGCTAACGTCATAGGCAATGCAATGCATGTGTAATGCCCCCTTATGTAATGCCCACGGGCCTTTGAGGGAAGAATAAATGAAAATGAAATCAAATAATTCGCGGAGTATTTTCTTGCGCGAGTTGTCACCTGCAAAGCGTGGGTCAAACAAATAAAGTGCATGGGCAGCGATAAATAATGAAATGAAAATCATGTATTTGGCTGAAGTGGGTCATGGGTTCAAACACTAGTAATTATCGCCTCAATTTAGTGTGCCAATGAGCGCATCTCTGGGACGTTATCTGATAGTTCCATGTGCGTCGTTTCTCTTCTAGTGCTCGTTGTCGCTGTCTACTCGGTCCATGAGCCGTCCAAGCTGGTGGTTCCCAAGCTTCAAGAGATGTGCACAATGCTTGTTCAGCAGTGTTACTGAATAGTGCTTGGCAAGCTCTCCCACCGGAGAAAAGAATAAAGAGAACTGCAATAAAACTTTTCAAACACACGATTATTTGGCGCGTCGGTTGTTATTTTGCATTGGAAACAGTTAACAATTTCTGTTCAAGTATTTAATATACGCTTAGCAGAAAAGTTCCGAACGCAAAGCTAACCAATCCCCCTTGATCGGCGCTTGACACTTCAATGACGTCACTCAGTGCCATCGTGTAATCGGTGGAATATCCTTGAAACTCGCCCTTCTAGATCCGTCGGGTTTGTAACTTTCCAGTAGCACTGCGGCCACTGCCTCGCCACTTGCATTCCTCAAGAGTGTGGATGGCCAGAAAGCAAAAGCACGCTGACCGTTAAGTGCCACGCACGGCAAGGCACACAACCGGTTGATGAACTTACCACAATGAACCACTCACTGCAAAGCATTGTAAAAAGAAAAGTACTTATATTATCGGCCACAGCAATACGTCAGGCTGCTCGCTTACTAGAGGTGTGAAAAAAGCATTGCACTACGGTTTGGAGGCAATGAAATGCACAGAGAAATTCAAGCCACATCTGCGAAAAAACGTCCCGCGTACTACAACCAACTAAAACTCAACAAAAACGGCTGCAGCGCCGCCGCGCCGCCGCGCCGTTTGACATCAGCGGAAGTACTTCCGACACCGTATCGTAGTCCCTACAATCATGAGTTTATATTGGCAAATATACAAACGGGTAAAGCATGATAGATAACATAAATGTTAAGATATAACTTTTTGTTACATGTTTTACTTTATTTGTCATTTTGTAAGCCATCTCGCGATAAAGCGCCGCCGGCACGATAAAGCGGAGGGATACAAGGTCTGAAACTGCGGCCGGTTTTTCCTTTCGTGTCGCACTAATTGCATGCGAACATGTCCTATTCCCACGATGAAAGGTGAGCTCCTGTTTCAACAATATTTTTCGTCTGCACTTTGCTAAAATTGATTGGAGTAGACTTTTAAACAGTCAGTTATTAATATGAAGTACACTTGAGGATGATTGTATGGCACATATGTTCAAAATCGGCGAATTTTTGTAGCCCGTCTTGTGACACGGCCATCATGGCGAATTGGTTCTGCTTTGTGGATAACACGTGCATCAGAAAACGGTGCCTTAGGTGAAATTTCTTTCGTAGTAAATGGATGACTTCTCTTCAGGAGACGCCAGTTAGTTGTTTTCCTTACTTGTGTTGCGTTCAAGTTCGTCCAGCCATTCGAACCGTACTAAACCCACCCGCCTACAGCCGGTCGGTGGTTTGAATGGGCGCGTTTGAAACAGCGTACGAGACAACATCAGAGGTGATTTAATGACATTGGCCAAGCTGTAACACCCACTTAGCGTTAATTACGGTTGGGCACCCGTTTGGGCAAATACGTAGTTGCCTGTTATCAACTGCGCCGTGTCGCCGGTTCAACTGCGCCGGAGTCTGCGGTTAGGCCTAGTTTAGGCCTTGCGGCGTGTCATCTCTCTTCTGGAGCTAGTATTGCTTTCAACGTTACTCATGTAGGAGTCTGTGAGCAGCAAATACGCATTTAGATGTTCCCACCACCACTGCGACATATTTGGGTTCATATATTCTGGCGATTTCTTGGTCGGTCATCAAAATTTAACAAAGAAAAAGGTTCGTACATTGCACTACATTTTTTAAGTTCTCCAGCTTCATCTGCGGTTGATGCCGATAAGGAATATGTACATTTTCTGATGACTGACTGAAATGGTCTTTCTGGTGGCCATAACAAAGTTTTCCGGCATTTCCGGTTGTCAAGAGTTGGGCGGACACCCCACCTAACTCCACAGTCGTGCGCGCTGTTGACAGTTTTTGTATTTCAGAATGCGCGTAACTGCGGATTGGAACCATCTGGCATGCACTTGTTTCACCAAGATTTATACTGATGTGGCGTTAACATTTGTCCTCAGTTGGCTGCCACCTAACATCATGCACAAAATAAAGGTCATAGTAGTCAGTACCTCTAGTTTGTGTAGATAAAATAGGCGAAGACAGTCGGGATAGGTCACATTTTGCCGGCTTGTGTAGCTGGGTGTAAGTGTTTGTCTAAAATTTTCTTGCACCGTGACTAAGCGATCTGATAGCTCGCTGTCAACCCTTGATCGGCACTGCTTGCCAGGGTAAGCGGTTACTTTTCGAGGGCTTTGCTGCAAATTTGATACACGACCTTTAAAAGCACCGCTACCGTTGGGTTGTATCAAACGGTTTCGGATCGTCGAGAGGTCGGACATTATTAACGCCGGTTTTGGGTGAGGCCTTAGAGGGAAACAAGTCTCCAAGGCCTCAATGACTGACGGTACATATTGTCGCACTTATTTGATGTGGCGTGTTGACATAACTGCCGGCAGCGTTCCTTCCGCAGAGTATCTCCCTTTGCTTATTCCCGCTATTAATTGCATCAATAATGGAATCATGCCAATGCAGTAGCAGTATGGTTCTGGGCTTGCTTTTGGGCTATCGTGTGGCCTTTCTGGTCTAGGTCAGTTACTGTTTCCAGCTGGCTTAACTAGCTGGAATGCTGTAGTTTTTTTTTACCTTCATTTTTTTTTTTTGCTGATTGCTGCTTTTACAGAAATGGGCCGAACGACTGGGAGTCTGACGGTAAACGCCAGGACCAGGAGTATGATGGGCCCCCCGGCATGGAGCCGGATGGCATTATCGAGGTGAGCCTTCTGTTTTTTATGCCCTCATTCTGCAGCATGTAGTGTAGGGAGTAATAGCTACATTGAGCGCTGAGCTAATGCAATGTTTTTCTTTTCGGCAGAGTAATTGGGAGGAGATCATTGATAACTTCGATGACATGAACCTCCGTGAAGAGCTCTTGCGTGGAATCTATGCCTATGGTTTTGAGAAGCCATCTGCTATCCAGCAGAGAGCCATTATCCCATGCATCAAAGGTAAGTACCTCAGCTAGCACTAGCTCGGAATTTGACTGTTCTATTGTTTGTTAGGCTGGCTGACTCTGTTGGCGCCCGAGTGACACCAAATGGGAAGGCTTAGCCACAGCTGGGTGTCCCAAGATTGCAAATATGCTATGTTTAATTTGAGCTTTGGTAAATCTGGAAATTATGTGAAAGGTATGATAGTGGTAGATGTCGAGCATTGCAGCAGCTGCAGCTGGTAATTGCTGGCGGGGGCACAGTTTGGCTCATTGCTCCACATGCATTGTTATTTTGATACTAACAGCCTAAATATTGAATGGTGAGTGGTCCGCATACAGCACGTCACTGTTGCGGCCAGCAACTTTAGTAACAAGCTCATGGAGTCACTCGTGTTCACAACCTTCAGTTCATGTTCACTGCTTCGTGTGGTTTACCTGAGGGATGTTTTAATTCGTAATTAGATTTCAAGGGGTGTAAAGGGGTCGAAAGAGAACTTTTTGTCATTGTGATGGTAATTTTTTTTGAGCTTCCTTAGTCATTCTAGGTGGCTAGCAATAGTGGCTAACGTGAGTTCTTGCTGAGGCCCGGGGCAGGTCATTTGGGTTTGGGTTGGCGATAACAGCTTCTGATGATTTATTGGAACTTGTGCATAATTTTCATAGCATTAGGCACTACATTGTGTGGAAAACAGCAGTAGTGTTTTGAAAGGTGGGTTTTCAGTCTTAAATTAAGCCCTTGATTTTTCACTCGCAACGGCAATTCAAATGTTGGCTTTTCCGGAGAATGGGTTGTTGTAGTAGCGGGTCTGAATCAGTATCCAAGGGCTCTGTTAGGTTGAGATCTCAATTCAAAAGTGCTGCCCAAGTTGGCAGCTCCTCCCAGTTGGGCCATAATGTGCCATCTAGGGAGGGCATACAAGCCACCAGCAGAGACTTTCATATTGTGCACAAGCACCCCTCGAATGGCTAAATGATGGAGTGGACCATCTGTGCTTAGTGTATTAAAAACAAATGCAGATGTATTTCACAAGTTCTTAAACCAAGATGAATTATTTTGAAATCTCCGAGACAAGTGTTGCATTACATTGACTTAAGGGGATCTGGCTTAGAGATGGCGAAAAATGACCAAAAACATTTTTTAAGTAATTGTGTTCAGTTGTGGGCCTTCTTTATACTGTTCTCAAGTGTTTGTGCTAAAAATCCTTGAATCGCTCCAGAAATGTTCGTGACCCATATTTGCTCTGTTTATCCGCACTTTTTTTTTCGTTCTGGATTTTCTGATGGATTCACTTGTGAAACAGATATCTTCACGATTTTGTTGTCTATTCTGCCTGTTTTTGTTTCGCATCTGGCACCAAACTTCAGGCCAAGACATTTTTGAAGTTCGCTAGCTTTGAATTTCTTCAATGAAAATTTACATGACCCGTAGCGTGTAAAGCTGAAATGCAGTGAATGTTGAATCGTCCATCTGTCCTATTCTGATAATGCAAGCGATTTGTTTTTTACGACAACCAAGGAAGAAATTTATAGTAGATACAAATGTTTTTGGTATGTCATCATAAGTGAAAGTGTCATTTTGGTAAAAATCATAAGGATTTTTAAAAGGGGTCAGGGGTGATATTTGCAGTAAGCTCAACTGTGTAAAACCAGACAGATAATGTCTAGGTGAAAGCTGTCGCTGCTCTGCAGAGTGTAAAATTTGTGCACAAATTTTAAGAAACTTGTAGGCTTGTAGATCTATGCACTGATATTAAACCTTTTTTTTTCTGTGTAGCAAATAGCTTGAAGTGTAATTACTTTTATTTGGAGGTGAATAATTTCTTGAAGAGTTGATGCCCTGGTAAAGTTTAGCACACTAAAATAATCATCTATCTAAAGATTGCGATGGAACAAGGAGTCTTTTAGGTCAGTTTGCTAAACTCATTGCAAGCCCATACAGCTGCAGTGACGAAAGTTTATTATAGAGATGTTAAATGGTACAAGTTAGTTTGAGGAAAGAAAAAGAAATGAAATTACCGTGATTCCACAAGAAGCCGATGCTTTCAATTCAAGAATACTTCTGTGTCCAAACTATAATCAAATTATAATTTTTAGCATATAAAGAAAACATTTTCAAGCACCTTTATGTAGACATAAGATTCTCCAATCAGATATGTGCCTCGGGAGTAAATAATCTTGTACTCGAGACTGGTATTCCTTTGCCATTATGTGGGGATCCATTGCTGAAAGCAGTGGCGCAACACCTTTTGGAGCTGATGTATGCATGTGGTATTCAGGCCCAGCAACCCATAATATAGATGAAATTTGATTAAGGGACTTTTCAAGACTTTGGTAAGCTCAAAACTATAGATACGGTTAACCCGACTGGTCGAATCCACAATCTGGGTCAAATGGTTGCAGGTCGCTGTCAAGGCGGATATCTAGTTTTGTCACCAATACCCTAATTAATGAGAAGTAGTGAAAGAAATGGCCAATGCTGTTGTTTATGTAATGAAATGAACAGTGTTTGAATTGGAGGTAGTATAGGACTAGGTAGAGACACAATTAACCATCTCTAATAGTGGCAGAACTTTTACACACTTGACAAAAGGACACCTCCTCCATTTCTTTGCCCTCTTGACAAACACTATAAACATTGTAACGCTTCTTGCAATCAAACAGTTCCTTGCTCTCTGTCTTAGCAGAAAGCCTCGTTTCTGTGAGTAATACAACATTGGCATCACATGAATCAATGAAACAGTTTAGATCTTCCCACTTTGGTATTATACTTATGCTTGTAAAAAGAAAAACGCTGTCTTATCACCAGGTGCCCGTCTTGTAAATATGTGTGTTTACTTGTATCAAATGCTTGCCGCCCGAAATCATCCATGAAATCAAACTCCACGAAGGTATTTCACTTGACTACTTATGTGATTGAACAGTCTCTTGCTTCTTTTTACTGGCCGTCATTTTTTCATATTGTCTTGGAAAGAGGTGAAGGTTGATGACATATCACCACTTGAAGAATGATTGTTGCTGCGTGGTAGTTGCCGGTGCTGAAATGCAGCACTGTGTCTGCGATGGCTGCTTCTACAGCAAAAGGAAAAATATTTTGGGGGGAATCAGAACTCAAGATTACCAAGTGGAGTTGACTCTTTAGGTATTCTTCAGATATTCTAGTTATTTAGATTGCTCTTGCTGGCACCTTTCTAGCAGCTCTGTCCAAGTGCCTCTGCCTCACTGCTGTCAAATTATAAATGTTCCCTGGTTGGGGCTCATCCTTGCCTTCTGCCGCTTTATGATGGCGCTAAGAATTCTTGCTACATTGGCAAAGACTGTGGTCAGACTAGCTGTTGGTTCATGTGGCATGGTGACATGTTGACATTACTGCTTTCTGCATGGCATCCTCATCGCTAGGTGAGACCTAAGGTGTCTAGCAACCAGGAAAATTGGGAATTGTAGAAATTTTATTCACTGGGAAAAATTGGTGAAATGTTGGGGAAACCATAAAAAATTTTGCCGAATCTGGAAAAATAACACAATATATTCCACAGTGCATTTTAATTTTAAGCTGGCACACGGCAAGGATGTTATTCATGCAGTTATTTTTTTTCCTGTGCTGTCTCGCCAGCGCCACAAGGCAAAGCGCGATGTATTGCTTAGATGCCAGTGCATGGCTGAGCTGTCACAATAGAAGAACCAATACACCTGTGAGGCGGGTACTCAACAAAATAGGCGGAAGCGCTGCGTGAGAGTTGTATGCGACAAGCGCGTAGGCATATTGGATTGTATTGGTTCGGCTGTTTGTGGGGTGGGCGGCTCGCGTGCTCTGTGGCTGGTATCTGTGCACATTTAATTTTCATTAAGCATTTGACGTTCTTAACGGCCATTAAAACTAATGACAGCCTTTTCACCATTGTAAATTGAATATTAGGGTTAATAAATAGCTTTTCGTTGTGAATTTTTCGTCTATGCTTATCATCAGCAGCTACACTTCACTCTTCACTCGTCAGGGAATTTGAACTGAAATATTCAGGGAAAACCTGGAAAAGTCGTGGATTTTGAAAACAGTGCTTTGCGAGACACCTTGCAACTTCCTTCTGTTCGGTCTTGCAGTCAGTGTTCAATTGACGTGGATGAGGTTTTCATACATCACTCATCTGACTGAGTGAGGCTTCGGGCTGATTTTTTATTTCAAACAAAAGATTTAAGCTAAATGTAGTTAAGGATATTGTCGGTGGAGAGCTCCACCACTGCCTCGACTCCCGTTTGCAAAGAATAGGCTGTCATCATTTGCCACATTTGCCATGAAATTACACACAACAGTATTGCCTTTATATCCAGAACAAAAAGTTTCGTTCAGTTTTTGTAACACTTCAGGTGTCAAGGGAGTGAGTCATAGATGTGAGCCACTTTTCACTGGTGGCCGCGAAAATGCCATTGTGAAATGTAATTGTTATATAGGTGAATTACAAGTTGCACAGTGTGCATGTGCGAGGAACCAATTAGTACTTGAATTGATATGGTCATAAATGCTTATGCATGCCTGACGTAATTTAGCGGTAGACTGTCAGAAAGTTCAGCACACTACAGCGATTGCAGTAATGCTTGTCTCAGCATCTACTAATAGTCGGGCTGTGCCTTAAATCTGCACGTCTGACAGCAAAGGATGCAATATTGAAACTTGTCTCAACATCGTGCAGAGGGCACCCATCTGTGACCTTTGTCCAAGTACTGACTGACAGTAGAGGCACTCTTCCCTGCACCAATGTGCTCCCTTTTGCATTGGTTGCTGAGTGGCACTGGTGTCTCTTTTTCAGGGATGGACGTCATAGCCCAGGCCCAGTCGGGCACTGGCAAGACGGCAACCTTCTCGATTGCCATCCTCCAGCAGATTGACACATCGCTGAAGGAGTGCCAAGCACTGATCCTTGCACCCACGCGGGAGCTGGCACAGCAGATACAGAAGGTGGTCATTGCCTTGGGTGACTACATGAGCGCACAGTGCCACGCCTGCATTGGTGGCACCAACGTGCGCGAGGACATCCGCAAGCTTGAGAAAGGCGTTCATGTGGTGGTTGGCACCCCAGGGCGTGTTTTCGACATGATCAGCCGCAAGGCCCTGCGTACGTACTTTTCATGCTTGTGTGTTCTCACAATGGTGTCTAATTAGTGAATTCCTTTAATGATATTTAAAAAGTTAATTATGTGGTAAAACCAAGAAAGAATCGAGATTGGTGTAGTTTTGAGGTTGTGCATTGTAGAAATTTCTATACCAATTCTGCCGTTAAACTGAACACTTGCTGGTTATGAAGACAGAGAAGTGGGCTTCAGTGTTAAATACTAGACTATGTGCTGACGGTGCAGCTTTTACTGTGATACTAGTACCATGGTATCCACTCAGTAAGGCAGTATAAGAAACATGGCGGACTAAGACTAGTGTGTGGTAGTTAGTATTGGTAATCTGATGGCAGTGGCAGCTGTAGAAATATGCACTACAGCACCATCACACGCAAATGGGAAGGGGAACGGTTTCTTTCTGCATGTCTACACTTTGGTCTGCAAGGCCTTTGTGGACAAAGGAGATGAGCTTGGCCACGCCTGCTTTGTCTGATCAAGTTGTAAAGCTAGGAGCAGAGGTGACATAGCAGTTCTCAGCACTGCATTTACTTGGGAGGACAGAGTAATGTCAAGCAGCATGCTGTTTTGGAAAATTGCAACGTTCACAGGAAATATTTTGAATCTAGACTTTGGTTTGGGCTAGCTGGTTCATAGCTAAATTGTGAAAGAACAGCCAGAGACAAACGAGGATGAATAAACACGCACACTATCCTGTGCTCTGGAAGCCGCAGCAATCTGCATTCCCGATTCCCCCTTGGCATTTCGCCCGAGGTATGAGAGGCGGCGCAGGCGCAGCAAGCGGCTTCCCGGTTTATCTCACCGGAGAAATGAGGTGGGCTCAAAGGTTATCAAACGCGGCATCTAAGACGGAGGCACGGAGGAATGGCGACACAGCAAAGAAAGCGCCGAAACGAAAAAAAAAGCTAGCCAAGCCTAGCACACGTGAGCCACGTGAATACGCAGGTCGAAGGCAAGGACCGAAAGCAACATCTCGTTCGGCACTGGAACGTCAGAGCAACAGTCGTTTGCTACCAATCGACAACATAGCATGCAATCGTGTTGTCGAACCCGCATTCCATTCCCCCTCACCCCTTCCCTCTATCCCTGCGTCTCACGACTGACAGTGGTGCAGTGTGTAGTCGTTTACTCGTTTCTCTTGCTTGCAGTTGTGCTGGTGCGTTTTTTCCTAGTGCTGTGAAGCATATATTCAAGATGCCGAACTCGCTAGCGTCTACTTCAGCAGTGAGGCGTAAAGCTTTAGACTTAGGCACAAAACTTTTAATATTGAAAGATCTTTCTCAAGGAACTGGTTAAAAAGTATGGTTTGTCAAAGTCGACAATATCCACAATACTGAAAGAGAAAAATGAAATCTACATGTGTTCCGCCACGGACTCTGCGACGAGGAAGTGCCTACGGAAGGCCACATAGCAGACATTGAAGATGCACTCCTTAAGTGGTTTCTTGACGCTCGGGCACGCAATGTGCCTATCAGCGGGCTGCTGATGTTGTCCAAGCAAAAGACCTTGCATTTCTCCTGGACTTATTTTTCCCCTGAAAACGGCTGGCTCAATCGCGAGCTCCGCCACGGGATAATTTTCAAGTGCATCAATGGCAAATCGGCAGCAGTAAATGACGAAGACGTCAGTATGTGGCTGTCTACGAACTTGGCCCATGTATCAAGGTATGCTGAAAGGGACATACATAACACCGATGAAACGGCCCTATTCTATGCACGCTATGAAGGGGGACAAATGTGCTGGTGGTAAGCACAGCAAAGTGCGGATAACTACTGCTGGGCACGAACATGGACGGAAGCGATCGGTGCTTGCCATTTGTCCTCAAGTCAAAGAAGCCATGTTGCTTCCGCACTTACATACCTGTGTGGTACAGACACAACTAAAAATCGTGGATGACACTAGAGTTGTTCACAGAATGGCTCATTGATTTTGACAGCAGCATGATAAAGAAAGAGTGCATAGTTCTTCTCATTCTTCACAACTGTACTGCCCACCATGTGCAGGCTTCATTTACGGCAGTTGAGCTGCTTTTTCTGCCCCCAGGCGCGACATCACAAGGGCGATCAGTGGACATGGGCATAATATGGTCGTTTAAAGTGGCCTACCGGCGCCGTGTTGTGCAGAGGATGCTGATTGCAGTTGATCGTCCTGCTGCCTTTGTGCCTCTCCAGATCTCTCTGTATTCTGCGGTTTAAATGGTCAAAGCAGCGTGGATGGAAGTGACACATGATTCCATCCGGAATTGTTTTCACAAGGCCGGCTTCGCCAACGCAACTGAACAAAGCAGCTTGATGACTACTTGTGGCGGTGCATTGTTGACACTGAGCTGGCCGGTCTTAATATTGATTGGCAAGATTTTGTTGATGCGGACGATGATGCTGAAGTCGCGGAGTCTTTTTTGCGATGAGAGGGCCAACCGGGAAGTGCGGGCATCAAGCGACTCCGAAGCATCCGGCGACGACAGCTGCATGAGCACAGCAGTGAACCATATTGAGGAACTTAAAAATTTTGTATATTTAAAGGCCTTCGGGGACGAACACATCTTAGCTTTGAAAAAGCTTGAAACCGCCGTCATCGGATGTACGCTTAGAGGCAGACAACGATCACTTTTTTTTCTGGATTATTTTTTTTATTTTTCATTGATGGTCTATATTTTCTGTGGGCGGCCCACATATCACGAACTTCTGGATACAACGGATGAATTCCGCGCGACGCTCAGGTTCGTTATAAGGGGGCTCGTCTGTACATCCCTGACGGTTTCTAGCCATGTGCATTGCACCAGTAAATGTCTGTTAAATAATCCAGCGTTTCTTTTTCTGCTCTTTTTTTCAAAACATGCATTGTCGACCTGCAATTTTGCGGCCTCAATATTTCGCCACCCAAAGCACATAGAGCTGAAATTCTTTTTGCAATAGGAAGCTGAATGTTTGCTGTGTGAAATGTTGGAAGCAGATTGTTTGTTTTTGAAAGTTGAAGTTAGTTATTTTGAGTTTATTCCCACTTGGTACACACGCTTTGTATACTGAAATTAATAAAGCTGCAAAATGACTTCTAATTAACATACAGGAAACTGCTCCCAACATTTCATTCTTTACCTTTCTGGCTACTTAACCATGCTCTAATTTTAAGTTTTTAACAATTCATTATTTCAGAATTGAGGCCTTAAATGCCTTAAACAGAAGTTATTATCTTGCAAATTAATTAGGCTTCAGGAAAAAAAGATTGCATATTTAAAATCAGCATGAAAAATTCAGTAAGGCTGTGAACTTTCATTACAATTTGCCAAAAGGTAAAAATAGCTCTAAGAACCATGCCCCCCCTTAAGTGCAATGCTGTTTGAAATTGCTATAGGCAGTTGTTTTTTTGCGCAGCATGTCGTGTAGCTTTGCATTTTATCGTGTAGTAGCAGGCAACTGACCATAAAAGCACTGGGACCGTGCAATTGCAGGACGGCCACAGATGTCGCAAGGTCATATAGTGTGCCACTGGTTTTGGGTGAGGTGCCATGGGAAAATCTGCCATGAGACCTCAATCACTGGTGCAACACAGCCATTGCTTTCAAGTTCTGGTTTCAGCTGTTTCTGGTTGCATATACATTGTGTTAATCGTACACCTTGCACCCTTTTTATTTTAGGAACAAACAACATCCGCATTTTTGTGTTGGATGAGGCTGATGAAATGCTGTCCCGAGGATTCAAAGACCAGATCTACGATGTGTTCCGGACACTAAACTCAAACATTCAGGTATGTTGCTTGTGCCTGTTGCAAAACTTTTAGAATGGAAACATTGTTTTCTTATATCGTTCTGATGACATCAGACGATTCTGAGCAAAGCTAGAAAGCAGCTTCACAGCATGAACAGTTGTGGGAGGAGACTGCTTAGAAGCTTCCTGCATTCCAGTACAAATCTGTCGTAGAACCTTCACGATGCCCATGTATATCATTAGGCCCATGAACTGAAATGCATTTTGCTGAGTGATTGCCATTATTGGTCCAGATGAGCACGAGTCTGTTTTCCCAAAATGGGGTGCCACGAATTTTTATGTGCAAGGTCCTCATTGCGGAGGGAACTCTCCATTTCTGCACACAGTGAGCACCCTTAAACGCTGTCGAAATTTACTAAATTGACAATAGCACTTTATAGCCAGTTTAAGTGCTGCTTTGTCTTGCAGAGCACTTAAGGGGGGACACCCCTCTTAAAACTTTTTTTCTTATTTATGGGTGGATCTGACTGAAACTTGCACCATTAATGTACTTTTGCATGCTGATTTCAAATATCTGATTAGTTTTCTTGTAGATGAAATAGCTTTCAAAATATTACCTAATTCATGTTCTTCGTTTGGAGGTGAGTTAATTACTAAACACTTTATGGCATGAGGAGAATAGCCCTGCCAGAGTGATCTAGAAGGATCATAGAGTGCCGCTAGTCATGAATTAACGTGGTAGAAGAATTTGAACCAAAGTTACAATAAGTCAAACTTTTATGAATAAAAGCCCAGGTTGGCACCTAAGATTGATAATTAATTCTGTAAATGTTGCCGCATAATAACTGTACGTATTTTTGTCCTACGGCACTGTCGAAGGTTTTCTCTTTCTAACAAGACAAGAATGAGAGCTATAGCACAAATAGACTAAGAGATATCTCTCCTCCAAAATTGCAGCACCCTCAAAATTGCAGTTTTGAGAAAACGAGGAAAAACACTTCACAGCATGTAGGTGTAAATTATGTCAATGATTGATATGTCAACAAGATCAGAAACAGGTGGAAAGTGATCTGAAGCGAAAATTAATGGCCTATGCCAATTTGAGCCAAAGTTACGCAATAGGAAACGCTTGAAAGGAAAATTTCATTTGGGTACCGAAGACAACATAACCTTCTCAGCAAATTTTCTTTTGTCGTCACTGCATTTACCTTGGTTTCATGAGACTCGCAGGATTCCCTTTCTAGAAAAAAATTTTTTAAAGCAATAGCAAGAACAGGACCAGAGATATTGATCTTTAAAAAATGCAACACTACCAAAATTGGGGGATTGTCGGAAGCACTCAAGCCTCACGGCATTTAATCAGGAAGGGCAACCTCAAAGACCTCATGCTATTAAAATGCACCAGGAGCATAGTCGGGGTGCATGCTGTCGCGGTGTTTTCTTTTTTCTGTTTTAGCAACGCCAAGCGAAGCCGCCCGCTTCTTTGCAGAACGTACGCTACGGTGCAAGTCCTTTTCTTCAGCTCTCCTGGACCCAGTTTCTGTCACATTTGTACTGCATTCTTGCAGAATTGCTGCTGCTGTATGCTTGCAGCCGGCATTGAAGCGCAGCACAGCTTCTGCTGTGGCTGCTTCCACAGCAAACAGTGATGAGTGCCGCTCTTTGTGGATCAAGGTCCAGATGACAGAGTGGAAGCTTTCGTTCGAGTTCTGGGTCTTCCCCCGAATGCACCTCTGCAGCAGGCTCTTCTCTGATAAACGACTATAAACAGGCAAAAGAGCATCAGCCACATCTCTTGGCAGACTGTAATTGTGCTTTGGTGCAGGCTCCTCTTTTGCCTTTGCAGCGTTGCGGCGGCACCATGACTTCTCACCGGTAGGACACAAACTGTGTTTGGGGCAGTCATCAGTAGATGTGATGTGGTAATATGTCGCCATCACAGCTCGCTGCATGGCATCCACATCACCTACATTTGATCGAAGCGCTCGGCCATAATATATTGCCAGCTTGTCAACTAGATCAGCTGTCAGCCTTCCTCTGCCGCCAAGACTTTGCTTCCCTGCACCCTTGTGTCTCTGCAAGAGGTTGCGCAAAGCTGCTCCCATACGCTTGTGCACGTGATTTATGCAGTCCTCTTTGACTATTTCAATGTAGCCATAGATTGCACCATCTTTAAGAGCACTGAACGTGCGACTGTCCCCATCGCATAGCATGGTTGTGTAGCGCATGTTGTGGCGCTGCAGAGATCTTTCAAACAGAATTTTGCCAGCCTCTACTTCTATTTGACCAGCCTTGGAGTTGGTGTTTTTTTGGCACTGGTGGCGTGATTTCCAAAGTTCGTAGCCGTCAGTGTTTGGCTTGGGACCAATTTCGCAGCCCAGACAAAAGTTTGACAACACCACATAATCAAGCACGTAACCAGTGAAGAGTTCCACCACGGCACCGACGCCTATATGTGATGAGTGTCCGCGCGTCATCCATGTGCCGTCGTAGCACACGGCAATGTTCCCCCTATGCCCAAAACACAAGTCATCGTAGACCTTCGCCACTGCCTGCGCGGCTTGTGCCATAGCGGTCGTGGCGGCTCGGGTAGCAGCGGGTTGCAGTGTGTTCTTCAGATGCCGTTGAAACGTCTTGTTGTGCATCCCGCGCCGCGACAACCCCATCGCCGAAAAGATATCGTTCATTGCTGTCTGGCCGTTACCGGTCGACAGCATTGCTCGACTAGCCAGAATATTCAGCTCAAAAGGATTGCACCTTTTCTCGCCGTCAACCCTCCGCGAGTTCCACTCGGCCGCAATCTCACCGCAGTTGTCGCACAGCACGATCAGTTTTACGGCGAGGCCATAGCTCCGGTCGCTGGTAATTAAACGCACGCATCCACGACACGTTTTGCACCGCACGGCATCCAGAAGGATATTCACAATGCTGAGGTCAATTACCGCATAGGAGGCTGTTCCGTCCGCATCTGACTCTGCGGACGCACCACTTGCATCGGCGAACAGCGCGGTCTTTCGTGCCGTCGCCGGCGTCGATACCAGTCTATCAAGCGTAGCCTGCTCACGGGCACTCACTTGAGTTATGTCACTGTTAGTGACAGGCGCGGTATCAATACGTACACGACTGCAGTCGGCACGAAGAACGGCGCCGTTGTCCAGCGGAATCGGAGAAGCGTCGCCGCCCGCAACGTGATCGTCACACAATCCCGCAGCACTGGCACTTGCTTCTTGCACAGTATGCAATGAAGTCGCATTCTTAACGCGTTTCTTTGGTTGCTTTCGCCCGAACTTGTGCAAAGAGCGGTACTTCTTCGCGCCTGGCATGACTCTCGCGTTGCACTAGCGTGGTCGGCAGAAAGACAAAATGGCGTCACTGGGAGTCCGCATTTCAGGGCTAGCTTGCCGGAACCAACCAAACGACGCCATTTTGATCACGTGCCTTAACCGGCCAATAGTAGCGCGCGCTGCATGCTATCTTTCTGTTTGTTTTTTATGGGGAAGGCGGAGCGCACAGGGTTGCTTTCCGAAAGAAAAAATAAGCCGAAAGCGCGCGCTTTCGAACGAGACCAAAATCGCCGCGGTGGAGCGCGTAGTTCTCATGCGCCGGGCGATCGAAATTGGGTGTCGTTTGTCCACGATTTAAAGGGCAGTGGGTGTGGTACTGCATTTTTTAATCGCTATAACTTCATAAATACGCGGGGTATAAGGATGAAAATTTGCGTGCAGATGCGGAATGGTGCGAGGAATACGAAAATGAAAAAATTGAAAATCCGATTTTCAGGCCGATTTTCGGTGCCAAAGAGCCGTGTCCCCCCTTAACTAGTCACTTCTTACATTTACTCACTCTTTATAATATTTGATAATTCAAGAACAGTTTCCATGAATGAAAATAAGTTCTTGGGTTGTTTTGTGGGATGTGGTTGACATGAATCCTTCACACTTTCTTGCATTCAGTGACACAACTTGATTTTCTTAGCTTCATGTTATTGCAATCATGGTTAGGCTTACAGTAATTTTTAATGTTACATTTCATCATTTTTGAGTGGGGACACTGTTCTAGAGACGAAAAAAAATTGGAAAAAACTTTTAAACTTTATTGCCTTTGAATTTTTCTCTTGCCAAAATTGAGGCTGAAAGTGCCCTATTGTTATTAAATATCTGCGATTTTATTTGGTGAAACGGTTTAATCATCCAATGAAACACCGTTGAAATAACCCATTTTGCATCGCCCATAGCCTGAAAAAACTTTCCAGAGCACAGCCATCTAGGTCACGTTTGGAAGAGCGTTCTGTGGGCATGCTTTCCCACCGAACATTAGTCTCTATCGTGGCTCCATATGGAAGATGCAAACCAAATATGAACACATTTTCGCGATCTTCTATTGGCTCTCGGTCACATCATGTGACGCAAAACAATTCTAGGGGGTACTCTGGACCACTAAACTGCGATGATGTAAAAGCTTTTATAGCGGTGGTTGAGTTCTTAGCACGATGTTTGCTGAACTGTTATGCTTAAACCTGGACCTTCCGGATCGAATGGAGGCGAAACGCGATGTCAGCGCACGCTAAAAAGATCCTCGGGTGGTCTAAATTACTACGGAGCCTTACACCACAGCACCTTGCTCTTTGTCACCCCCTTTCTTCTGTTAAGGGGAGATGCTACTCGAAGACACTTTTTCTTTAATATTTGACTTAGAGCTATGAAACTCTGGTTAATAACTCAGTTTTTTATGCTGATTTCAAATCTGCAATTAGTTTTATTGTAAGTTGCATAGTTTTTGTTCTGTTCAGTAACAGTGTGTAAAATATACACTCTTTTGCCCCCCTTCTTTATCACTTTCATAAACACACATAGTTGATAGCTCATTTTGATCCATATAAACTGTAGAGTGCCAAAAACTAATAACAAAGTACAGTAAAAGCTCGTTAATTCAAATTCCACGGGGCCGCCAGGCCAGTTCGAATTAACCAAAATTCTAACTAATGAAAGTGAGCAAAAATGAAGGCGTTAGATGCCCGGAGGGCACGAAAAACATTTATTTAGCAAAAAAGTCTGTTATCATCTTCTGCTTCTTCTCTCTGAGGGCTACCGTACTCGCTCGGTCTTCTAGCATGCGAATGCGACGCAGGGAGTCTTCTTCCTCCTCTTCAAAGCTGAAGAAAAGGCGCGCGACATTCAGCGTTCCCATAACTTCTGCCGCGGATGGACGCACGGGCTCTTGCTCCTCGTCGTCGTCCTCGTCTTCTGCCTCTTCTGGGACAGACTGGGGACAGACTGCTCCCCAACAATTTCAGCAACAATGTCCTCATCACTTAGGGCACCGCACACTGCTGCATCGCTGTCTACTCCAACGTAATCATCAAAACTGACGTCCTGCAGCACAGCACGCACAGCCGCAGGCAGAGGCTCCGGACTCCCATCGTCGCCACTTTCTTTCATACTTCCGGCAGCAAAGCCACAGTGGTGGAAGCAGTTTGCAATTGTGGACGGCGTGACCTGCTCCCATGCACGCACCAACATGTGCATTGCTGTGAGCAATGTGATGGTGCTGGTCTTCTGGTTTCCAGTGCACAAAGTCATGCGCTCGATCATGTGGCGCCTATAGAAACATTTGATGTTTCTGATCACCCCCTGATCCATCGGCTGCAAGGCCGCAGTCGTGTTGGCGGGCAAAAAGACGAGCCTTGTGGCTTTCAGCTCGGCGTCGACTTTGTGTGCCGAGCAGTTATCCACAATGAGGAGAACTTGACGCTTCCCTAGCTCCATCCTCCAATCGAATTTCAAGAGCCATTTTTTAAACAATTCGCCCGTCATCCACGCCTTGCTGTTGGCGGAGTATTTCGTCGGCAGCGTCCTAATGTTCTTGAAACATCTAGGCTTATGTGCCTTGCCGACAACAAAAAGAGGGACCTTCTCCATCCCGGTCATATTAGCGGCGACCAGAACAGTAATCCGCTCTTTGCTTCGCTTGCCGCCAGCGCAGCTGTCCCCTTTAAATGTTACTGTTCTGTCGGGCTGGAGCTTATAAAACAAAGCCGTCTCATCAGCATTGAATATATCATGTGCCGAGTAGCTTTCTAAGTACTGCTGCAGAGCACCGCTTCGCCACGTGGCACAAGTTTCTGCATCCACTTCTTTGGCTTCTCCAGACAACACCCGGAAGACAAGATTATGTCTGTCTCTAAAGCGGTGAAACCATCCTTCGGAGGCGACAAAATCTTCCACATTCAAGCGCAGGGCGAAATCGGCCGCCTTCGCCATGATAATTGGGCCGCTCAGTGGAATGTCAGCGCTTCTCATTTCTTTCACCCACGTGATCACAGCGGTCTCAATTTCCGGATACTTGGCTAACCGAAGCCTTTTTCTGTTGCTGGCGAAATCTTCGGCTTCATAGGCATCCTCGATGGCCTTCCTATTTCGGACGTACGTCGACAACGTGCTTGGTGGAATCCCGTGCTTTTTCGCGATTTCCACTTTGCTGGCCTTCCGTTCATCCACCTCGCGTAAAATAGCCACTTTCTCCTTCACCGTCTTGGCACAGTATTTCCCACGCGAACACATCTCGCGGACACAAGCTCACAAGCGGCGTGCAAAACGAGGGCTCACGAAATGCAACACGAAACCGTGGTCGGTAACACTAAAACGTCGTTCCTCGAAGGAGTCGCGGCAGGAAAGACTGTTTAGTACTTGTTCCAGCACCCTAGCGGCGCCCCGATGATTGTGCCTTCTATCGTTCTGCCGTGAAAGCTTCCAACGATGGTTTTTAACAGCGCCGTTTGGCGGCGCGCAGTTCGAATTATGGGTGGCGGCGCCAATTTTTGAGTGAATTAACGAGCTGTTACGCGCATAGACTTCTATGCACTGCGGACCGGACCACGATGACTATTTCGAATTATCCAAAATTTCAAATTAACGAGTTGTGAATTAACGAGCTTTCACTGTACATATAAAGTATGCTAATGACGTGAAAAATTTGAACCTGGCAAGTCTACATTGTCAAGACACCACCATGTGGTAATTATTTTTTTTTTGTAAATATTTGATCAGTATTTATTTTTGAAAGAGATAACGGCACTCCTCATACCTCAGAGCAAATGTGGGCAAAATTTCATTCAGATATGAGCATCAGAAGTACCAAAAACATGAAGGGAAAATGCTGAAAATTGCCCAAAATTGCATTTTGAGAAAAATGCATTTGAAGTTAAAATTGCATGTTTATTTAAAAAAGAGAGCTTCAATTCCAATCAAACTTTGGAACAAAAGAAGAAAATTGTCCATAAAGCAGCCACTGGCACTAGAAACTTCCTGCAGCATATGTCGCTCCCTCATGACCCTTGCGAGTGGACTCCGACATGCGCTTTTTTTCTTCAGTGTGCGGCGATTTGTGTTCGCTTCTGCAGTCAGCTTCAAGGACATTTGTTTCTGCATTGTTATTTCTCCGGATGTGCCAAGCTATGATGCATTGGCTTGTGGAGTCCAATAATTGAGGAAAATCGCACTAGCTGCTCATATTTAATTCCTATAAAACAGGCCGCCACAGCAGCTTTGACGTTGACGGCGAAGCTTTCATCCGAGCTCCCGCTGTCAATCTCTGCTCGCATCCTTGTACGCCATAACTCGCCGCAATCAGTATGTTGTGGAAAGCACACATTGCGGGCAGGCAGAGTTCTGACGGAGTAGTTCAAGAAACGAAGCGAGTCTGCGCTTTGCGGCCGGTTCCTGAATACTGGAAGTCCTGAACGCTGGCTTGGGCAAATCGCGCCGCCCACAAGAACGTTCGCCGCTGCCAAGTCAGTAACTACAGATGACGCCTCATCGCAGGCTATTTCCTCACCTTAGAAATGCCCATTTTTCCGAGGCACTCGCACAATCTAACGCCGCTTCAAATTCCTCGGAGGCATCTGAAACGCTGGAGGGATCGGCGTCGGTTTCGCTAGGCCTAACTGCCACAGTTCGAATTGTCACTGGACGAGCCTTCTCTCTCGATTTTCGCCAACGTCCTCTATATTTGTGAACAGAACGCTATTTCACTCCTCTGTGACTGCGCTGGTTCAGTTGTGCTTCATCCATGACTAAGATAAAGTTGCCGAACGATCATCACTCATAAACGCACCTCGACGTAGCATGGAGCCAGCAAGTGGGCTTCGCCACATGCGCGCACGCGGCGGCCAATTGCGAGGCTGGATTCGTACCACGTGATTTAAAAACCAGTCGCAGCGCTCGAAAAACGCGACGTAGGCATGCTTTTCTTTATTATTGCTTGCGTTTTAGACGCCGGGCAACTGTGGTGATTGGGAGAATGCGGCCTGGCTGATCTCCTCATGTGATCCGCAACGGCGATCAACTGCGCTACGCCAACCGCGGGGACGCTCGAAGATAGCATACTTTCGGTCATTTAACCGCCACCGTGTGCTCTTTAAACGTAATTTCAGCCCATTTCCTGTTTGAACTCAGCTTTGATTTTTATTTTCATGAAAGTAGAGATACTAAACTTGACAAAACAAGTAAAAACAAAAAATCAGTCATTTTCGAAAAAACCCGCGTTTTTCGACCCGCATCTCCCCTTAAGGGGGGACGCGACCTTTGAAAACCGAAAAATTGCGAAGCAGTCGATTTTTGGAGGATTATATATTCCGGTAGTATGTCTTACTACCATTTCTGTAATTATCAATGCCGAACTCTCCGTAGAAATACTCTATATTAATTATTTAACAAGCGGCGGCAGCCGCGGAGCAGCGAGCAAGTGCCGAAAATTCCCAAACTTCGCGTGCGTGCCATTCTTCTCTTGTCGAACTGAGCGCTGCCATCTTGGTATTGTTTTATTTGTGAATTCTTGCGCTTTATTCTGCCACCTTCGGCGGCGTGGCTTGCTTCCGATTGGGAGCCTCCTGGCGGCTTTCGAGTTTCCCGCACTCGAATTCAAGGCTGCGATTGGGCAAAGCGGGCGCTCCGCAAAAATGCGAGGGATTGGCTGCTGCAGGGTCTCTGCCGGCTACCTGCCAGAGTCTGCTCTGGCTCTGCTTACTGTCGTTGTTGGCTGTCTTTGTACTTCGTGCGTTCTGTTCGCCTTTCGCCATTTTGCTCGCTCACGATGCCTCGAGATGCGATACTCGTTCAGTGCCCATTTGGCTAGCTTTTTTTTTTCGTTTCGGCGCCTATACCTTAGAAGATAACCCGGGAAGTCGCTTGCCGCGTTTGGGCCGCTCCTCATTCCTCTGGCGAGATGCCGCGAGAGATAAACCAGGAAGCCGCTTGCTGCGTCTGCGCCGCTCATCATGCCTTGGGCGAAATGCCGCGGGGGGAATTGGGAATGCCGATTGTCGCGGCTTGCAGAGCACAGGATCGACTGATCTCTGCATGTGGAAAGTTGTCCGCGGTACCAAGGTGTTCGCTGTAGCCGATCGGCTAGTCGCACAGATGTTTGTTGTAGCCGAGATGGAGCGCCATAGCCCTACCATATATTTTACGGTCGCACCGGACTTGTTCGTGATAAGCGAGTGTTCGTCTTAAGGGGGATGCTAGGCTAAAGGGTCAACTTTTAAACGGCTGTACCAATTTTCATAAAATTTTCTGGAGTGGCTTACCTTCCTCTTATTAGAATATATTCTAAATTCCATTGCCCTAGCACAAATAGGTAATAACTTGTAGCTGCTAGACTGAACAAAGAGGTGTGTCAGCTTAGGAAAACTATCATTTCAAAAACAATGAAGATATACTAATTTTTTGTGATTGAATACCTTCTAGATAGTTCATCGTGCAGGATAAGGAGAATTGCGGGCTTTTTACGGCATTTTTGTAAAAATTTCTGCATTTGGAAAACAAACTTCATTTTTTTTGTTGTCATTGTATGTCAGATATCTCAATTTTTTTTAACTTGGAGAGTAATTAGTGATCTAAAAAGTGCCTTATCTTGTTCCCGACAAAAATATAGTCCAGAAACCACCTTGAAAGCCGCTTATAGCGAAAGAGTTTGGAAATGATAGTTTTCCTAAGGTTGTGTTTTCGCAAAAAGTGCAAACTTAGAAAAATGAGTTCAAACATTTCGGAACATGCTGTTTAATTTTCGGACCAAAAATAATTAATCAAAGTGCCCTGCTGCATACATAGGGCCCTCCTCTTCAACTCGACGCTGCTATGTGGCGATTGCTTCGCTTCCCAAAGCTTCTCCGCGTCGAAGACTTTGTTGCAGGCATCTTCCTATCCCACTATCAACCACTCACTGATCGCAACAAACTTGCAGAAGCGCAAGAAAGATAAGCAGCATCGAACTTACTAAAGCAGTCTGGTTAGCCAGGCTACTTTTGGCGCAAAAACAGCGTTCGAAGGTCACTTGTCTTAAAAATACCTTTTTCGGCCAATCCAAGCTTCAGTTTCGGTTTTCCAGCCAATCCGCAATTGCCCGGCCCAAAATAAGGCTTTCCGTTTTTGTTTTTTTTTTAGTTGTGCGCTGTACTCATAGCAGGTCATCTTTGGCTAGAAAGTGCGAAAAACAAACTTTCTAATGTGGCGTTCCACTCCGCGTTCGGTTTCTTGCCCGCTTTGCGGCCGCACGTTGAAAGCAGCGTTCATAGGCGCTTTCTGCAGCGAACGCGCTCCACCACCTCGTGAAAAAAATTCACTTTATTATTTTCTACGGCGCTGATGACTACCGAAATTGGTGAGAAGCTTCTTTGATAAATGCAGGATCCAAAATAGCAAAAAATAAAAAACACGTTTTTTCTTTTAAAGTCGCGATTTTAGCCCCGCATCCCCCCTTAAGTGGGGCCGTTATAAGTGGGCTCGACTGTACCTGAATAAATTTTTGAGGGCAAGGCAAGCCCATGTATTCAAAATATTGTCTGGAATTTGTCATAATTAATTTGATTATTCAACATAGGTCTAATTGATAACAAAAATTCAGTGCTATGCTATTTTTTAGCAAGAAAATTTAGAAAAAGGGCTTTGTCTTGCCCTGAGGAACTTATCTAGGAATCAGCATGACAAATTGCACAATGCCAGTGCCTTTCATAATTTTTCCAGGCCTGATATAAAGGACCCATTTGAACCAATGTGATATGCTTCGTAACTTGAGAACTAGCATGCACAATTCTATGAAACTAGATGGTTTTTAATTTGTTAATGTCATGAGCCTGTCCTGAAAAGTTTATCATAACTTGAGAAACAAAAAAGTTGTTGTTCTCTCAACCTTTGAGAGCAGTTTTCTCAATCAATTTTTTGGCACAGTGTGGCTGCTAGGGAAAATCATATCTTAAGAACCGCTTATTGGATTTTCATGAGGTTTTTTTTGTTGCATACCTAAGTAAATGTCTTTTTTTTATTTTTCAGAATATTTCAAGTGCAATAAGAAATATGTCAAATATTGATAAGTCAGGTGTAAATTTTAACACTAAATTTGGTGCTGTACTAAAATTTTTCAGAGAGGAAATTCGGAAAAAGGGAATTGTCTCGCCGTGGGGAAACTATCAAGGAATGACTTTAACAAATTTCACACTCCTAGCACATTTTGCAAATTCTCCAGGCCCGCCCCTAAAGACCTATGTAAACTATCTTGATATAGTCTAACTTGAGAACCGATGAGCCCAGCTCCACGAAACTTGGTAGTTCTTCAAATGTTTGTACTATGAGCATACCCTGAAAATTTCATTTAAATATCTCAAGAAATAAAAAAGTTGGTGTTCAAGGGTAGCCTCCCCCCTTAAATATATTAGGGAAAACTGATTTTTTTTTTTGCAGGAAGCATGGTTAGTGAAATAGCCCATTTTGCGTCGGCCATAATATGAAAAAACTTGTCAGAGCGCAGCCACCTTTGTCGTGTTTGAAAGAGCGTTTTGTGGGCATGCTTTCCCACAGCAAATACGATCACATTGTTGCGCTTGACTGTTTTGATCGTTTCAATTTTTACTGTTAAATTGACTGTTTCAATACCTCAAAACACCTCACGGCCATGTCAAAACCCTGAAAGCAGGAAAAAAGTAATCGTAGCTGCCGAAAGCGCAGGCACTACATGGAACAATACCAGACTGAATGAGGCGGAGAGAGCTTCCAATGTTGTTACTGCAATTACCGCTACTGGATAGCCGAAATGGATATCTGAAGCCATTTTGGACACACTCTTGAGGAGCGTGTTATTGTTTTTTCAAGAAATGTTTGATACCGAATGCGTTCAGGGCTCCCGAAGGAGAGCACGTTTAGAGAATTATCTGGCAAGGGACCCTCGGCAGATAGTACACCGACTGAAGACGATCGCCAAGCCCCAAATGCGAAAGCACATGCTGTGCGTTTTCGTATAGTGTGACTCTGTACAGGTGCGAGTGCCGTGCATGCTATCCCATCAGCTCATGCGCTGCCATTCCGAATAGGATCTGGAAGCTGCATACTGGTTTACAACCACAGGGGCTACGTGGCTTTCACATTCAGTGAGTGTGAACCGGCATCCTGACTAGAGGGGGTGTGGATGCAGAAGCAGAGTGCGTATGCCTTGTGGGGCAACAGCAAAATGCAGTGCAAATAAAGTTCCATTGAGCTTTTATAGCTCGCATTTTATATGGGTGACTTCTCCTCTTTCGCTTTTCTGAAATTCCACCAAGGATTATATGTCGGTTCGTATTATTTGTGGAATTTTACAGTATACTAACATGATGGTAGATTGAGTTGGCTGCTCATGTACTATCCATGTACTGTAACGGTCATAGCAGTCGTTAGCTTTAGTTTTTGTATTAGCCAAAATCGACGAAGGTGATGGAGATAAAAGGGCGCATTTTGCCGGCTTGTGTAGCTGCATGTAATAGTGTTTGGCTACTTTCCTGGATTGTGACTAAGCAATGTAGCTGGTGTTTCGCTGTCAGCTGTTGACTGGCACTGTTAGTCAAAGTAATTGGGTCACCTTTTCTGTGGTCTTGCTGCAAATTTTGTATGCGACCTTTAAAAGCACCGGTACCGTTCTGCCACTAACGGTTTCGGATCGTCGAGAGGTTGGACAGTACTAACGCCAGTTGTGGGTGAGTCCTTAGGGGGAACAAGTCTCCAAGGCCTCAATGACTGACGGTACATTGTGTGTCACTTGCGTTTCCAATCTTGCATGAAACCCCTGCCGAATTCAGGGGGGGGGGGGGAAACCTGTTGGAGTGCGGTTGGTTTGGTTGTGGTTAATTTTTGTGGAAAGCAAGTACGAAGCCTTAGCTATCGCCAGAGCCAATCACCCTATGTGTTAAACTGCACCGCACATTCACAAATGCTGCACATATGGATTCTATGTCATCTTTATAGGTTTAACTACGTTAAAACACTGCAGTTTGTTTTCCTTCCAAGTGCTTTCAGTGGGCTTTCAAATCACATGGCATGATTTCAGCTGCGTCTCAGCCTGCAACATACTCATAGCCCATGTGTTCATTTTGTAATTGACAGTTTTGCATAAGTGTTCCACAAGCTTTCATGCAGCTTTGTGCTCTTTATTTTGGTGGTTTCTGAGAAGAAACACTTTTCAGTTTCGAATGTTTTGGTGGAAGCGCAAGTTATGGAAATCTGCCATTCCATCTTTCCAGTAAAATGCAATCTGTCCACTAGCGTGCAACAGAGTCGTTGGTGATAGTTAAGCTTAACCACAATAAAGACTACACTTCTGACATCCATTAATCCACTATTCAACATCCATTAGATGTGTTTATCTACACACCAGTAAAAATCATAAGATTATCAGTAATGAAGACAGAAATGGTGCGGAGTTGGCGAGCTTCTTCAGCTAAGAGATGGGCACCATGAACATATTGGTGTTCAACGTGACGTGCATGGCTTGCAGACAACCAAAAATTCTATCCGCAAGTTTGCTGAAAAGTGGTAAAGGCACTAATTGTTTCTAGAGTTACATTGCACCATTTGCAGCATGTCCAGTGTTTGTTGTCGTCGGCATATTCATTGCGACGCGCAGCTCAGGCAGGCTGTGCCGAGGGTGGTAAGCACCCTTTGGTGTACCTAAGATAGTCTCATCTTATTGCCACTGTTTAGCCATGAAAACTTGAGGATGCGGGTCATTAATAAGAATTCTAAGAGTACTACTCTGGCACCAGTGAGTTGTACAGCTGTGTTGTATCATGTGCCCTGGCCTGCATTTTGTGCGAATTTCATGCTCATAGTACCTCTGTTTCGGCTGTAAACTACAGCAATAAACAACCTTAGCCGCATTTTCTGGACTATGCATGGCTCTTGTGCAAAGTATTTTACGTTTCGTGAAGTAAAGACCAAATTTGACATACATGATATCTAAAACTGCATTTAGGTTTTATTGTAATTGGGCGTATTTTTAAGCTAGAAAATGTTAAAAATATTCAGGCATCTGGCAGTGAAAACTATGCACCAGATATATAATTGCATTGCAGTATTGCATCATCTTTTATCTGCATGCAGAAGAGTTTTAGAGGTAAGAAAAAAACTTTTCAATGTTTGGTCATGCTTTGCTGCTATGTCCAGCAGCTGCCAAACATGCTGTTTTTCAGTTGCCTGTAATAAGGAGACAAATCTCAATAGTAAAATTGCTGATGTGAAAAGAGAATAAAAAAAGAAAAAGTGACATGGCATTTGTGCCTGATATGTATGTTCCATCCCTCTAACGAAGTCAAGCTGACTAACATGGAACTGAGGTTTTTTCCTCCGAATTGCACGTCTGTTCTGTGATAGCCTGAAGTGCGCTTACCATCATCATCATCAGCCTGACTGACATAGGCGGCGTCATCGCAATGTATGGCACCAGCTGAGGAGTGAGCCCACTACCCAATTCTAGCTCACTTTAGCGGCGGTGTTTACGGCGGTCGAGGAGGTGCTGCCATCGTGGGTGCTTGACCGTGCTGTTGACGCCTCGTCGGACGACACTCGGGTACTCCTGAAACCACGTTATATAAATAAGATATTTGTAAATGCAGCTTCGTTCCGCCGATCACTGCGTCACTTCGGTTGTTGTACTTGATGGACAATGGCCGCCTAACCACCTAGCCCCAGTATCAAATGGAAAAACAATTTTCCGAGGAGCGTCTCCACTTAGACCTTGTACATGTTGTTTAATATCACAGTATCACATTTTCAGTTTCTTAGCCTCACAGGTTAGAACGAGATGCATATTTCTATACGGTAAGAAAGAGAACTAAACAAGGGTTGAAGATTTGATGTACCTCATTAAGGGGGGACGCAGGGATCAAATAGCAAAATTTGAATCCGCGGCTGCCGTTCTGCATTTTTCGTCACTTCCCCACTGTTGCACGAGGCTTCGTCTGTGTGCCAGCTATGCAGCGACGCGCTGTGCAGAAGTATAGGACGAAGTATGCGTGCGGGAAGCACGAACGCAAGCCTCCTATTCAGAAAAAAAAGCGATCGGCAGCAAATCGGACAAAGCGAGGACCGGGTCGACAAAAACGCTTCTTGAAGAAAAGTATCAGCGCACCGTGTGGTCTGTCCGAAAGGCAAAGAAACTGAAGCGGCGGTGAAAGCGACAAGGATCTCACACTTATGTTTCGACGTGGTACGGCTCCAATGAACGGAAGTCTCCAGACGCGCGGAAAGTTCGGCTGATGCAATCGCGCAGTGGCACGGATATGCCCCGACGCACTCGGTGAAGATTACGACGGAGATAGGTCGCGAAAGGCTGACCCGCCCTTGGAATCTATGCTAGGAAATGAACCCGAAGATCTGGGGCCGTCAACCAATGTCACAGTGCAGTGCCAACACGGTGAAAGTTTGTTTTCGCAACGTGGATGTGGTGCGAGCTCTCGAGTGCGACTGCGAACATTTGTGCAACCGGTATAGCACCATTCCATGGCACCTAGGCCCGAAATAGATTCCCAGGAGTTAATCCGAGGTCCTGGCTCCATTGACTAGCCGCGACATCGCGATGCAGTTCTGATACGGAGAAACTTCCGTTTTTGTGATGAGTGATGCGCTGCCAGGCTTACGGCAAATGTTTGCCTAATCCAATTCACACCATTCAGATGCCTGTAACCGCGTTCTGTGCCCTCGGAAACAACCCAGAAGGAAGCGTGCAGTGTAGCGATACATTATTTCAATGCAGAGGCGTTATAATGGGCAAAAAGTAGCTGTGCAACTTTAATGTCAGTTTTCTCAAAAGTGCCTTTTGACCCAACTGTCATGCTTGCAGAAAGCGTAGCGTGGCAATGGCTTGATGGATTTTCATGAGCTTTGTTGCATTATATTCCTTCGTAATTTCTTTATGCAGTGACATTCCCATATATTCAAAATATGGTGTCATTCTTTTACTTTTTAGCTATTTTGAAATGGTGAAAATGAGTGCATTATGCAAGCATGGATGTACTGTGTAAAAAAGAAAAGGCAAGCTGATAAAAGTATTTGGGGAATGTCACTGCATGAACCATTCATATTGTTACGTGGCGGCAAGCCGGTGAACATGGGAGAACAGAAGACAGAGATGATCTTGGATGACCGTGAGATGACATTTAATGGATGGTTGGCGGGCCTAGCGTGAGCGCTCCTGCTCGCGCCGCTGCCTGCTTCTTCCTCCTTGCGCGTCCGTAACATAAACCGGGGCCACTGAGCGATCGTCCCGATTATGGACGAGGAAGTTTACTGATGATGAGTCCATGGCACGATGATAGGCGTGTCTGGATGCTTGAAGAAGGAAGAATAGATGGGCTTGCCAGCATGATTCCAGAGGACACTCTCGTGCAACACATTGCCACGACTCAATGGGGGAGGCAAAGGCACGCACCACATGACATGGGCAGGGGTCATGTGTTCATGTGTGGCGGTGTCTTGGGTCGGTGGGGTCTTGGTTCAGTAGGGTCACATGGTCATTGGCTCTCTCGCTGTCTTGTGGGCATGTAGGGGACGTCTCGGGTCAGTCTCAGTCGTGTCTTGTGGTTGGGGCGGGGGATGGGACGAAGGAACGGCAAGGTCTTGCGGGATCTGGCAGGCTGGGGAACAGCCATGCGATGCCTTCTAACCTTCAGCTGACGGCGCAAAAAGTAGCATGGTGGCAAAGCTCTGGACCAGGATGAGGAGGTGATGATGAAGTACCTCGCACCTCCAACCAAATGTTACGTGGCGGCAAGCCGGTGAACGCAGGAGAACAGAGGACAGAGATGACTGTGAGGTGACGTTTAAGGGGGGACCCTGGTCTTAAGACAATATTTTTTATTTACTGGTAGATTTGGATGAAAGTTGCACCATTAATGCGGCTTTTTGTGCCGATTTCAAACATGCACATTAATTCTATGTAAGTCGTTTAGTTCTGAAGATATTGAACACTATGTTCTTTGTTTGGAGGTGAGCTGTCAAACTACAGAGTTACAATGAAAACTGACGTATCAAATCAATTTAGAACACAGAGAATGCAAAAATCAGGATTGAATGTTCTGGTCTCATTTTAACCAAAGTTACAGCTTGTCAAAGTTCAGAGACCAAAAAGCCACCTTAATACTCCCGAAAACATGCAATTTTTAAAAACTCCTCATTAAATACCACGAACTCGTATTTTTGCACTGTACATGAGTTTACCTTTCTGGTGCAAAAGAAATTATAGCAATATCATGAGTAGAACCAGAGATATCGCACCTCCAAACATGTACCGTGACTTTGAGAAATTGATGAAAAACGTGTTGATAAATCTTTGAAGCACCAGAGCTAACAGTAACTCATTAAAGTGGGTTCTGACTGGTTTCTGATGTCAATGCATCATTTACAATCGATATAATTTGCACTCAAAGAATGAAATTTCCGGCAAACGGAACGCATGGTTCAGAGGCCGCCATCAAGACGAGCGCTTTTGCATCGTGACCTCCGCAAAATTTGGTGCCAAGTGCTGGCATTCTCACGTTCATGCTGTAAATGCAGGCGGCCTGCAACTAGTGATAGCGACCATTGCTCATCTTGCACCGCAAAGCATTCAGAACGAAGTTTAATAAATTTCGACAAGATTTGGGATTCCACGTAATCTTTTTCTCTATGTTCCGCGTGTATCTAGACGCTGCTTCGCGATTGCCGCTGTGGCTGGTCGCGGCACTGCCTCACAGGGTGATCTATCCTGGCGTTGAAAGCTGCACTTGCTCATCTGCACCATCACGATTCCGTACGCGACAGGTCGTGCCGCTCCTTGCTGTCGCACTGAGCACGACCGGCTATGTTACGCCGTTATCAGGCCATCGCGGACTCTACGCGGAGCGTAGGCGCTTCATCATTGATAACATATAACCAGATGCGGCGATGCAGCGTCCCCGGCACGTTTATCTCCTCTCGCTACTTTTTTAAAGCTAATAATGACGCATGAATCTTAATATTGCGCATTTCGCGTTATGATGAGGGAACGGCGCTAGCAGACTAGGCCTAAAGGAGAGACCTTTTCAAAATGGCGCCGGACCGCGAGCAGTCGACGCCGCCAGCCAACCAAAGCTCGCCATTTTGCTCACGTGCGGTGGGAGACCAATAGCAGGGAGTGTTTCACGCGATTTTGTTCCTTTGTTTCCCGCTTCGGTGGGCTCACTCATGGTTGCCAACCAAGAGATAGGAACGGCCTGAATCGCGATCTTTCGGACGACACCAAGATTATGCCTGCGGATTGTGTATTTCTCGAACTGCGGGAGATCGAAATTCGGAGCGATTTGACCTCAGTTTAAAGGGCCACACGCGCAGATTCTTGTCTTTGGAGCACTGTAAAGCGCAAATTAGGCGATATTTTTCAACGAAACTTCGGAGATTGCTGCGAAAACTAGAAGATTCAAAATCCGATTTTCTGACCGATTTTCGGCTGCAAAGATCCGGCTCCCCCCTTAATGAATGGTTGGTGGGCCTAGCGTGAGTGCTCCAGCCCGCGCCACTGCCCGCTTACTCCTCGTTGTGCGTCCGTAACAATATGGCTAAAATATAAGACCAACTATGGGCTTCTACCACGTTTTTTTGTCACGCCAGGCTTTCTGCAAATTTGGTAAACAATGATGCAAATATAAATTTCTAATGTAAAAACTACTGGAAATATCTTAAGGAAACTTTGTAATTAGCCATTCAGCACAGTTTCCAATAAGCATGCCAAGTTTCATTGCTCTACTACAAAAATTAAAGAATTTCACTTCGATCCCCATGTCCTCCTTAACAGTATGAATAGCATAGCGGAACGGCTAACCAAGCAGTTCAACATTGCCAGGCTTGATTGGTGGTAATCGTAGCTAGCGTTGTAAGCATGGTTTTGTCCACCGTATGGCATGGTGAGCTGTGGATTCATCTGATGCACTTCGCTGTCTTGTTGCAGGTGATCCTGCTGTCGGCTACTATGCCTTCGGATGTGCTGGATGTGACCAAGTGCTTCATGCGTAACCCCATTCGAATCCTCGTGAAGAAGGAGGAACTCACTCTGGAGGGTATCAAGCAGTTCTATGTTGCTGTAGACCGTGAGGCAAGTTGGTTCTCTTGCCATTACACTTGGCTGTATAAGCATAAAACAGGCTGCTTTGTGCTCAACATTTGTCTGCTGTCTGAAAGCCTGTCTGCTTTCTGCCATTTTTAAGGCTTCATTGTGTATGTGTGCTGTTTGCTGCAGCAGATGCAAGGGAGTTTTAACAGCTGTCCGGTGCCTCTTGTGCAGGAATGGAAACTGGACACACTGTGCGACCTTTACGAGACGTTGACCATCACACAGGCAGTCATCTTCTGCAACACGAGGCGGAAAGTTGACTGGCTTACGGAGAAGATGCACGAGCGAGACTTCACTGTTTCAGCCCTGGTGAGTTGTCTTGGTCTTTTTATGGGGACAGAGGGCGCTGCCTTGGGGTACCATTTCAGAGTGAACCAATTGAAGGGTTCAAATAACCGGGTTGAAAAGTTACGAACGTGGCTAGTTCCCACACTCCACTTGCAACCAGTGATACAGAAACACTGCAATAATTAAAACCACAGGTACGAATTTCTTCACAGAACAAGCATTTTTTCGTAGGCTCTGGCCATGTTCTTTTGATGTCTCTCAACTAAACACTAATAAATGAGCCCCACAGCGACGACGGTTTCTGTAATTATGCAGTCAAAAAAAGGTTTCTTTTAGGGGAGTTGAAATTTCATATGCAGTATCAACTTATTTTGTGAAGCAGGAGCCAGACGCTTCAGGGGCAGGCCCTTTATTGCAGACAGCAGTGTATTTTCATAGATGTGTGCTGGTCAAGCACACATCAGTAGTACTCCTTTGTGGCCATGTGGCCGATACAAAACAAATTTGAAGTCACTGCAACAGGCAAAAAAACATAACTCTGCAAGAAAGAAAAAGGAAAACAGATACAGGCAAAAAATTTCATTGTGAGAATGTACTGTGCATGCTCCCCTGCTTTGTCTCTTCTTCTCACTGTTTTGTAGCCTGTGGGATGGCATCAAGGGAATAAGTGCTCTACCCTGCCTTCCACACTCAAATTTGGTCCTTATGACTTGCTGCTGGCAAATCTGTAGCCACTGTGAAATCAGAAAATGTTCAAGCCTCGGATTGTGCACTGCATGCACGCTCTCGCGATATTGTCCGAGGCTTCTTTAACACCACTTGGTGTGCAATTCTATCTGTAGCCTAACCGATCTGCAAATAAATTAGCTTCTACATTTAGTGCACAGAACATCGTGCGTCCTGCTGGGATGGCCTTAGTCATGGGGCACATACTACCCGCCTCTTGTCTAAAGCTATCTTGCACCCTGAAAATAGGTCGGCCATATTTTGGATGTTTTTTTTTTAAAGGTGTGCGAATATCAAATTTTTCGAATACGAATACTTACGTTCCGAATGTAGAATTGAAAATTGAATAATCGACAGGCGCATTTAACCGCTACAAAACATTTATTGCAGCATCCAAGAACATAGCAGACATTCTTGGTAGAGTGGAACTGTCGCAGAAAATTGTTAGTACACAGCATTGATGAAGGCTAGCTTGCCTTAATGGGGAACGCGACTTTCAACAGTCGAAAAATTAATTTTTGAAAGCTCTTGTTTTGTGTGTCAAAAACAATCTAGAAATACTCCAAATCACTGTTTCTATGATCAAAGGTAGCATAAAATTTCTTTCAAATCACAAAAAACCTGTTTTTCAAGTCTTGATTTCTCGGCAACCGCGCAACTGAGCGTGGCCATCTTGGTCTGTATGGAAAGTGCATTCTTTTGGCTTCATGTTTTTCGCTTCAGCGAATTCCTCCGAGCGGCACCATACACATAATAAGCAAAAGTTCCGGGGTCGCTCGACGATTCATTGGCGGCGCGCATCACGTGAGCAGCACGCTCCGCAGTCTGTCTCCTTGCACCAGTGGGCGCTCCCTGCAGCGGCGTCTGCTGCGCTCGCCTCTTGCTAGGCATGCCGTGCCAGTCATTTGCGCAGACTCACGAGCCTGTCCGTGTTTGTTATTTGCGCAGAGCATAGTTCTCGAATAGGAATACGTGGCTGCCATGTTAGTCCGTGCGGAGCATAGTTCGGAAGCACGCTTTACTTGTGGTCATGGAGCCATCTTGTCTGAAGTACAAGATGCCTCATGCTTACGAAATTTGCCGATGGTAAAGAAGTTCAAGAATTTCTGATGTTAACACGCTACCAAAGCAACAGGCGCGAATGCGAGTGTTTCGTGCGTGGCTATGAGTGCCGCCGAAGTTACGGGCGCGGATGCGAGGGCATCCTGCATGGCTACGATTTTGACTGCAATTACAGATGTGGATGTGAGTGATTCTTGTGTGGCTATGAGTTTAACCGAAGTTATAGGCGCGGAGGTAAAGGCTGTGTGCGGGTAAATGTGTGTACGCGCTATTGAAGAGCCGCTACCTAGCACTTCCTCTGTGGATGATACACCGTCTGAGAGCACCGGCGGTACTGGTGAACTTCACGCGCTGCGCTCTGGATTGCTGGAAGCGTCGGCGGGTCATCGCACTGTTCATCTCGGAACTTCACACATATTGCCACGCCGTCGACGAGCACCCGGGCGCAACATCCAGGCACACCTGCAGCTGCGTTTTTTATTGCCAGAAGCGTTGCAGGAAGCCGCCGCAAAAATACAATGAAAGCTGAGTTCTGTGCCTGCAACTGCACGGAAAATGGAGCTGACTGGTGAGGGCCAAGCGCTCACCAGTGCAGTCAGCGGATGAATTCGTCATTTTGCAAGTCACGGCCCTAAACAGGCTTCTGGAGAATGTCAAGTGCAAGCAGTGCTCGCAAGCTGGGCTTTCAGTTCAGTGGGAACAAAGCTTGGGTTGGCAGCGCAAATGATGTACTTGCGCTTTCTGCGGCACCGTCGTTGCGGAAAGAAGGTAGTTGAATTTTCGATGTTAATTTGAGGGCTATGCAAGCTGTCAAAAGCCTTTCTCTGGTACACCTGCTTTCATCTTCCGATACTCTATCTCGGCCACATGCATGTAGCCGTGTCACTGTCCACCCTCCGGTCCAAATTTTTTTTTCCGCGGTGGCTTTGAGGCTTCGTCCCCACAACGCAAGGTCGCGGGAAGTTTTTGAAGAGTAATCAATAATGGAGTTACCATTGCAGTCAACAGATTTTGCACTTCCCTTTCCTTCCGTCCCCTCTCAGGTTTTCACTCTCCTGCTCGGTTCTCTAGCCACCGTAAGCCAAATTCCCCTTCCTCTTCCGCGTTTGGCGGGAGGTGGGAGGTGAACTTCACTCGCGTACATCATGGCCCCGCCTTTGAGACTTTTCTTTTTCTTTGCTTTTGCTGTCTCGTTGACGTTGGGCCGAGTCGCCGAACCTCTCTCCTAAAAGGGAGAGAAAACGAGCGGTCACGTTGGAGTGAAAGCTTCAGGTTGCGCGAAAGGGAAGGCTGTAAAAACGGCGCAGCACACAGAACGGACTCAGAGCAGGGGGGTGGTGATGGTGGTACTCTCTGCATGCGTGAAAACGAAACAGGCGAGGGAAAAGCGGGCAGCGGCGAGCGGTGGACACAATTAGAGGTGTACGCCCATCCTAGTTTCTCCCGTTAGTCAGCGAGACGGACCAATGGACGTCGTTCGCGGCAAGTACGTCATAACTGTGGCTCGACGGGCCAGTGCAGGAAACAGGGAAGCTGGCTTCCCGAAAGAGAGCGTGCGAGAGCTTTGATTTGTATTTTCGTTGCTTTGCGGTGTGCGTGTCACAGTAGCATTTTGCACAGATTATCTGCGGTACCTGATCGAAACACTGGGCTCCTTAGCTTAAAAGGTCCTTCCCTGGACAGTGGCCCTTTAAGCGCTCTTCCGTCGATGGCAATGACTTCACAAAATATTTCTACATAACACTTTCCTTTGCCTTTCGACGTCGTGTCCACATTGTTTGCCCTCTTTGTGGGTGGCTGTCCACAACCTTCGCTCACCATGGCATGAATCAGTCGGACGCGCAGCCACAAAAAAGCTTGCGGCATGGCTTTGGGCGCTGCCATGTTGCTATGTCTATGTCGATAGGACTTGTGGACCTAAACAAACGCCTGTGCTCACAATAGAATATTCGGTTGAATACGAATATGCACGTCGGATCGAATTATGCACGAATATTCGGTTTCCAAATACTTGGTTTCCGAATCAAATACCGATACTAAAAATATAATATTGGAATTATATTCGAGTTTTGAATATTCGCACACCCCTATTTTTTTCTTCTATTTGGGTGACCTTACAGTGCAGTGCATAAAAAATGCAGATGCCTGCAACCCAACTTTCCTGCCTTGGCACACCATCTAAAGGAATGGTGCTGGTGTTTCGTGCAGTCAACCTGTAAAAAGCGTGGAGAATAATAATGGTCAGGTCGAGGAACACATACTGCCGCTGTTGCCATTCCGGCCATGTTTTGAGTACCGAAAGCATCTGCAGCTGTGTTACAGTGAAGCATATAGTCTTTGCAGGTGCATTTCTGTGGTTCACAAACAGTACCACAGGGGCTTTTGTGTGTGCTTGTTGGGAGTTGAGGCCGAGGTGCTATGGCGCATTAAGCATCAGCGCTGCCTTGTGGCATTGTTTCGGGACTCCCGAGGGGCCATCGTTTCATTTGTTTGTGGTGAAATTGGGATCGGCTATTTGGGCGTAATACCCCAGAGTTTCATATTAACCGGCCTGATGCATGCAGCCGCTTCTAATTTTCTTCAGGTTGCGTTTCAGTGGAGTGCCCGTCTACTGTGTGATATCGGCGTATGTTGAACCTCAGATACTCAAAATTATTGGGAGCTCTCGACTGTGCATAGCTCGGGTTGCTTTGGGACGTTAAACTATAAACCAAACCCCACAGTTAGATCTTGATGCCTCTTGCAATGTACTCTGTGCTCTTGCTTGTCATTGGCAAAGAAGTGAGTATCTGGAAGAGGTAGATGTGGGTGTTGACTTGTGTGGGCTGGTGTGTCATCAGTGGGGTGACGGGTCTTTCCTATACATTTTGTCTAGCACGGAGACATGGGCCAAAAGGAGCGAGACGTGATCATGCGAGAGTTCCGGTCGGGCTCAAGCAGAGTGCTAATCACGACTGACCTGCTTGCTCGGGGCATTGATGTTCAGCAAGTGTCCTTGGTCATCAACTTTGACCTGCCCACTAATAGGGAAAACTACATCCACAGGTGAGCTGTGTTTACTTTCTTGCTGGCTGTGCCCAGTTCATGTGCTTCAGTTGAACCCTGGTTCTGAATGAAAAAACTGTCGATGTATTGTCGTTTCTGATGTTCTTGTTTACTTGCTATTTAAGGGGAGATGGGGGTCGAAAAGTTAGTTTTTTTTCCCCCTTTTAGAATGACTGATTTTTTTGTCTTTTCTTGTCTTTTCAAGCATCTCTACTCTCATGAAAATAAAAATCAAAGCTGATTTAAATGGGAAATGGGCTGAAATTGCGTTCAAAGAGCACACGGGGCTGTTGAATGACCGAAAGTATGCTATCTTAGAGCGTCTCGTGGCCGGCATGCCGCGTTTGCTCGCTGCTGCTGATCGTGTGAGGAGATCAGCCAAGCCGCATTCTCCCAATCACCACAGTTGCCCGGTGTCTACGGCGCAAAAAAATATTTTAAAAAGCATGCCTTCACTGCATTTTTTGTGTGCTGCGACTGGTTTTTAAATCACGCGGTACGAATTGGGCATCGCCATTGGCTGCCATGCATGCGCATGTGGCGAAGCCCACTTGCTGGCTCCATGCTACGTCAAGGTGCATTTCAGAATGACGATGGTTCGGAAACTTTATCATCGTCATGGATGAAGCACAATCGAACCAGCGCAGTCATTACCATTCTGGTCACAAATATAGAGGACGTCGGCGAAAATCTTAACGGGAGGGCTCGTCCAGTGACAACTCGACTCGCATTAGGCCTAGCGGAAACGACGCCAATCCCTCTAGCGTTTCAGATGCCTTCAGGGTATTTGAAGCGGCATTAGAGTATGTGAGTGCCTCGGAAAAAGAGTGGACGTTTCTAAGGTGAGGAAAGACTGACTTGACTGCGCTAAACATTCTTGCGAGGGGCGCGATTTGCCCAACTCACCAGCGTTAGGACTTCCCATGTCCGGGAAGCAGCCGCGAAGCGTAAACTCTATTCGTTCCTTGAACTACTCTGTGAGAACTTTGCCGGCCCGCAAAGTGTTCCCACAACATGCTCATCGCAGTGAGTTGCAGTGTGCAGAGATCCAAGCGAGGATGCAGGCCGAGATTATGGCGAGGGGCGCGATTTGCCCAACTCACCAGCGTTAGGACTTCCCATGTCCGGGAAGCAGCCGCGAAGCGTAGACTCTGTTCGTTCCTTGAACTACTCTGTGAGAACTTTGCCGGCCCGCAAAGTGTTCCCACAACATGCTCATCGCAGTGAGTTGCAGTGTGCAGGGATCCAAGCGAGGATGCAAGCCGAGATTATGACAGCGGGAGCTCGCATGAAAGCTTCGCCGTCAATGTCAAAGCTGCTGTGGTGGCCCGTTCTATAGAATTGGATACGAGCAGCTAGTGCGATTTTCCTCAATTATTGGACGCCACAAGGTGATGCATCATAGCTTGGCATAACCAGAGAAATAAAAAGGCAGAAACAAATCTCCTTGAAGCTGACTGCGGAAGCGAAAGCAAATCACCGTACACTGTCAGAGTCCACTTGCAACGGTCGCGAGGGAGTGACTTATGCTGCAGAAAGTTTCTAATGGCAGCGGCTGCTTTATGGGCTATTTTCTTTTGTGCCAAAGTTTGATAGAAATTGAAGCCCTCTTTTTTAAATAAACATGCAATTTTAACTTCAGTGCATTTTTCTCAAAATGCAATCTTCAATTTTCTGAGTTTCCCCTTCTTGTTTTTGGTACTTTGATGCTCATATCAGAAATTTTGCACATTTTCTCTGAGGTATGTGGAGTGCCGTTATCTATTTCAAGAATAAATGCCATTCAGATATTTAAAAAAAAAATAATTTACCACATGGTGGTGTCTAGAAAATGTAACTTGCCGGGTTCAAAATTTTCACGTCATTAGCATACTTTATATGTGTTTGGCACTCAACAGTTTAAATGGATTCAAATGACCCATTAATGATATCAGTGATGTGTGTTTATGGAAGTTTAGTATGACAAAAAGGTGTATATTTTGCACATTGTCACTGAACAGGAAAACAACTTACAGTAAAACTAATTGCAGATTTCAAATCAGCATAAAAGACTGAATAGCAGGAGTTTCATACCTCTAAGTCAAATATTAAAGCAAACGTGTGTTCGAGTAGCATCTTCTTAGGACCTACAAACTTTCCAACCTGCCCCGCCGGGGTGGCGCTGTAGTTATGGCGCTTGACTACTATTCCCAAGGATGTGGGATCAGATCCCGGCCTTGGCGGCTGCTTTTCGGTGAAGGCGAACCGCAAGGTGCCTGTGCACTGTTTTAAGAACCCCAGGTGGTCAAAACTTCCGGAGTCCTCCACTGCGGCGTCCTCATAGCCAGAGTTGCTTTGGAACGTTAAACCTCTGAAACATTTCTCTTTCCGACCTCTTCCCGGAGTTTCTTTGTTGATTTTTTTATATTTTCATGTGCTGGTTATCTGCTGAAGTTGCTATTTTTTTTTTTCTTTCCCTTCTGTTGCCTTCCAGAATTGGCCGAGGAGGTCGGTTCGGTCGTAAGGGTGTCGCCATCAACTTTGTCACTGAAGAGGACAAGCGCACCCTGAAGGACATTGAGGGCTTTTACAACACAGAGATTGAAGAAATGCCCATGAACGTGGCTGACCTGATCTAGAGTGTGGCCCTGCGACAGTGCTGGGGTTCGCAGATATGATTGGGCAGAGAATTGGCACCCACATGCAACAGATGGACATTGGGGAGGGGGGGGAACTGAAGCATGGGACAGAAAAGGGGGGTGGGATGCCAGCAATTCGGCAAAAGCTATGCCTAGTTGGTATGTGCATTGCCTGCTGGTCGGTGGCACACTAGTGGCAGCAAAATATTGGTTGCAAACACTGGCGCTGCAGAGGCATGTGCTTAGAAAGCTCCAGCAGCAGCCCTCGTTTGGGGCATTCAAAATTTATTTTTTCAACTTTGCACCATGCATTTGATTTGGCCTGTTGCTGGTAGCTTTTTTCCTTGCTTTCAGTGCCAGTGTCTCGCCATTGTTTGCTGCCCTTGGCATGTGTCGGGTGTCGGCATTGGTCAGCCACGCAACTAACGGGGCTAAAAAATTGGTGCATTGAAGTCGCGGCTTCACCAGGACAGGATGCTGTCACCCGCCCCCGTTTTGCCTCACTCATGTCCCAGAATTTTTTTTATATGGCGAGGCAAGTGTTTTGTGGAAGTTGCCTTTGGCAACAACAAAACTAAATGAAAAAAATGCTAAATATGTTAATAAAAGTAAAGGGAGAAATGCTTTCTCCTTCGTAACACGACTTCGTTGCGTTTCCACTGTTTCACATTTGAGAAAGGATCTTCCTATGTGAAAGGTGTCCTTATTTCTCAAATCTTTACCTTGAATGTATACTTTTAAGTTAATTTTCACAATTGGTGTTCGACCATACTCCTACTGGGTGAGTTTTGTATAGTAGCCTAGCTGGGCAAGAGTTCCCTGCTTGGAGTGTGTTGTTCTCTGTACATACCGTACACCTTCCACTAACTGTCTTGTTGCTCTGCAATTTTGCCTTGTATAATAGTAGGCAACATATTTATAAAGCAGGGGGAGCAAATGTTCTCGACTGAGAGGCCCAGCATGGGTTCAAACACGTTTCTTTTTAGCTGGTGTTTCACCGTGCCGTAGTTCAGTATTGTGCTTGATATATCTTATATACATATATCGTGCTTTGCTAACTTCCTGTCGCTGTGCATAAAAGCCCCCGTTTGCAGAGTCATTGAGTGCTATTGGAACTTTTTTGGGCTGGGAGAGTGAAAAGGTGTGTTCTCTATTTTTCTGCCCACACTCAGAGTTTAGGGGAGACTTTTTGGTACGCCAAATAAAGCTAATGTTTGGAGAGTAGAACTTTCTCTGTTCCTTCAAGCATGGTGCTATTGGAAACCTTGCACATGTTTTGAATAGTACTAGACACATTCAGGCTAGAGACAGTGACAGGTGTGCAGATGTGCGTGCTCTGGCCAAACGTAGTTAAGCCATTGCAGGAGCAATATGCATTTGGCACAGGTAAGGTCATTGGCTAATCCAGGTAGTTGAAAAGTTAAGAGTCTTCATGACTATCTGTTGACGTCACTGCCTGGAGTGCCTCTTTCGAGGGGCACATTAGAGGTGTGCATGCACCGAAATTGAACCAGACTCTGATAGGGACCGTGCCCGGCCCAGTCCGGCGCTTAAATTTAAGGCCCGGACTCTGCCTGTCCGGGCTATAATTGCAGTTGAAGGAATGAAAAATAATTTCGGGATACGTTCAAGACCAAGTGTTGAGCTCACGTTTGAAATGACAAATTTCCTGAATATATAAGGGCGCAGGACGTACCAGTGCGGAGAAAAAGTAAACGGAACACAATTTGATTCTAATTCACGCGTTGCATAATTGAAACTGATAGCCGTGGCATGTGCAGGCTGGCAGGGGCCTTCAGTATGCTTTCTCTGGGACAAATTTTTTTTTATGTCCAATACAAAAGGTGTGATGGAGATTGGAACCGAAAAGTGTGCTCCGTTTACTTATGTCCGCGCCTGCGCGTATAATTGACGCATTGCGCCAAAACAAGTTATCCATTAAATTGAGGCATTTGCGGCGCTCTTGGATAATGGACCCGGTAGCGCTGAAGTTTCTGTGCCACAACTTCTAACTGGAAAAACTAGCACTTTCTTCGGTAGGAAAGCAAGTTTGCTTCCCCAAATGTGCGCGAGCTCTAAGCCTAAAGGAGGGGTTGATTGTGTGGCCAAGTACTCGATCAGCTCGGCATCGTGTGCTTTTCATGCGAAATTTTCGAAACAAGAGAAACATGAAACTTTTGAACCGCAGATGCGTTCTTCAAACATGGCCATGCCGAGGCAGGAGTAAGTCTCAATAGAGACGTGTTACCAAAGCGGAAATTAAATAGTCCACAAGTAGCCCCTCTGTTTTTTTTTTTTTTTTTCACTGACTGCTACCAAAACATCCGTTCGCTACGAGGAGGAAAGGTTGGTCGGCGCCGGCGAAGAACTCGGAAGCTCTCGCGTGGGGACGGTGCGGGAAAATGCTGTGCATTCTAGACTCTTATCGCACTACGCCGGATTCGCGCTTTCGCAAATGTTGCATGTGTTCGTGATCGGGGTGTCCGGCCCACCCGAAGCAAATATACATTGGCCCGAGCGAAAGGGCTTTCGAGCGGCTCTGTTTGCGGGCTGGGTACGGGCCGGCCTAAACCCGTACATAGCTCTAGCGCGCATCCCACCTAGTTCTCGTGTTGTTTACCACTCGTATGGCGGGGTTCTGGGGCCCTATTTTCGACAATTCGACATTTTTGTTCAAAGTGTGACGTATGCAGCAGGACGGTGCCAGCTAGGCTACGTAAGCACATGATCCGGTTGCGCATTCGGAAGAAAAAAAAGAAGCGCTGTCGTTCGCTCTATATATAGGCGCTAAGTATGAGAAACGACGATGCTTGATGAACCGAGCTGCTGCGATGCATTCCACGGTACAGAAGTCTCGGGTTGCAGTGTGGGCGAGTGAAATATGTTTTGGCGTTGCGATCTCTACGCACGGAAAGGCTGCGCGAGTTTCAGTTGAAGAGCAAGAACGGCAACGGAATATTCGCCATCGCTGGTGCAAAATGGGAGCGGAAAGTAGAGATTGGATTGGTAAAACGTTTATTTGGGGCCTGCAGTAGAACGCGCGCGCGCCTACTGCCGAAACGGCAAATTGCAAATCGATAAAGGCGTATCGTCATTACATGCTCTGGGGTACTCATTTTACTAATTTTTTCCCTAAAAAATAAGCAAATGGTGAGCCTGCGTGCATATCAAAACGAGACTACATTAAACACATCGCATATGTGGCATAAATGTGATGTGGCAAGCGAACATGTGCCAAGTACATGGCACTTACATTCCTTTATTAAAATAGAAGCTGCCAGTAGTTTTGCTTGCTCTTTCCCATCGTGGGAAAGTTCTGCAAGTAACATTGCAGTCAGTACATAGTGCTAGACAAAAAAAAAAAGGCAACGTATTCAGGGCCGACGTTTAAGGCAGTCTTTGGTGGTCCATCGCTGCTCGTCGCGCGAAGTTCCTGCACAGCCACCGCACCATATGCCCCCTCAGGTTAAACTCGCAAACCGTTCAGACAAATAATGCTCTGAAATGCCTCGTTTCGCCCCGCCGGGGTGGTGCAGTGGTAAGACGCCCGACTACTGTGCCGGAGTTCCCGGGTTCGAACCCGACCGCGGCGGCTGCGTTTCGATGGAGGCGAAACGAAGTGGCGTCCGTGTGCTGTGCGATGTCAGCGCACGTTAAAGAACCCCAGGTGGTCGAAATTACTCCGTAGCCCTCCACTACGGCTCCTCTTTCTCTCTTTCCACTTTCATTCCCACCTTCCTCCCTTCCCTTACGGCGCGGTTCGGGTGTCCACAGAGCAAGTGTGACAGTTACTGCGCCTTTCCCTTCCTGTGAACCAATTTATTTATTTATTTAAATGCCTCGTTTCGCGCAGATCAACCGCTTGAGTTAGCAGGCCGCCATTTCTGCGCTTGGCAACAACGGCGCGGATCGATGAGGGCAAATCATTTGCAACGGGAAGGCAGGTAGGACCCTCGTGCGGCTGTAAATTTGCGTCTCCATTATTAATCCTTTAAAAGTTTGAGCAGCTAAATATTACCCTTGTCTCAGCTTACTTAACCACCCACCAAACTTCCTACCAAACCGGTGAGCTAAGACGCGTCTATAATCCACGTCGAATTTGCAGTTTTTTATGCGGTCGCTTCAAATGGTCGGAAATGTGGCGCCCAACTTTGGTCATTTACAGCAATGGCAGCACATCCTTCACATAATGAAACGTCATTTTGACATCATCGTATTGTGTTTATACATGACGTATTTTTCGCCACACAACGTCAGCCAATCAGATTTCAGGAGGAGGCTTTAGACAATGGACAGTTCATTTCACCCCATTCGTAATACAAGCGTAAGTTCTTCCCTCTCTACCATCTATAACTTCGTTTTCGCTCCACAATTACTTATATATACCCTCCAGGCATCATAACGCTGCTAAAAATCCGTTTTCACGCTCACGTCACTTTTACGTCACCGCGAAACACCATTTCGACAGACCGCAATTTCGCGTCACAAATTTAAAACGACTTTTCGACAACAACATGGCGCCGAACGGCGGCCATGTGTGTCGAAAATGCTGTGGCTGTAGGAAGAAGGAAAAGAAAATGCATGGGCCTGCTACTGGCTCAGGTACTGAGCCAGTAGCAGGCCCATGCATTTTCAAACATACATTTCTCTCTTTATGCGGGTGCGTGACGCTACCATACTCACGTCCAAACAGCCCTCAACGCTATTGACACCTATGAGAAGGAGAGAGGCCTATCATGCTTACCTACCACCGCGAAATTAGGAGGACTTACACCCCCTGCCACGAATCTCACAACGCAAGCTGCCCTTTGGTGCAAGCTACAAACGCGCACAGCCCCATACTCCATCCTTCTCCTCGCCCGCTTCCCTGACCAGTTTTCATCTTCCTGTAAGCTCTGTGGCAAACCTGGCGACTTTCTAAACATATTACTCACCTGTCCTTCATTCCCTCATTCTCCTTCACCAGAGGTGGCCCTAGATTACTGGAAGAAGCAACTCACCAGTACCTCCTACAAGGACCAGCGCAACATCATTACATGCGCTCCGCTGGGATAGCCCTCGAAGAGCTTTCTTTTGCTTTGTAAGAGGGCCCTCCGTACATGGAGGGGGCCAAATGCCATGTAGGAGGCAACGCCCCCACCCTCTGTAATCTTGGCAGTAAATGTTTCTGCCATCACTACCTCCGCTGCCTCGTGCAGACAGAAGAAAGGAAGTAGAGAAGAAAGAAAAAGAAAGACGCGCGCCGTAACAGCCGTCGTCCACCACCTTAGCGGTGGCGGGTGCAGTGACGGCCTACAACAGATAAAAAATTTGGTGACAGGCTAGCAACCGCCGCAAGCGGCGTTGACCTGCCTGTCCCAGCCCCGTAGGGCCAGAAACAGCCACCCGTCACCACCTACCCCCACGTGTCGAAAATAGGGCCCCTGAACTAAGATGGAGGTGCTTGTAGGCAAACGCAGGAAAAACGTGCGTGAAACTAAAGTGAAACTGTCGTTCCTAATGCAAGTACTTAGAGCACAGCATGTCTGCTGTGACCTCCGCAACTTGAAAGCGGGTATATCCTTGCTTGCTCGAAGCGTATTTCTGGTGCATATTCTTGGTCATCGTTGGGCGAGGCTGATTGTAATTATTGCCAGGTGACGTGGTAGTGCAAACTATTATATCGACCAGATTTAAACCAGATTTCGCAACAGTAACAGCGTGTATATGAACGGGGAATGTAACTATTTTCTAAAAGGCGCCCCGGACGCCCCAGGTGGTCATCCGCCAATCTTCCTCGCCGCCTTGGGCAGGGTGTATAAGTGTCCATAAAAATATCCAGAATGTGGAAAAAAAAAAAAAAAAAAAACTAATTTGCTCTCTTAAGGCTCCAGCGTTTAAGGATGGATTATATCGCCGCGAAGCCTTATACCTTTTATTTGTTGTTGCTGACAGCCGCTGGCGTGCGCCCTTTTCACTGCGTGTACGGCAAGGAAACGTCTCGTGTTCTTTCCTCTGGATATCTCCGAGGCTTTTATATTTTCTTTTTTTGCTCGATATGCGCCGAGATATCGAAAAAAAATTCGAGGGTACTTTGGATCACTAAAGTACGATGAGGCGAAATCCATTACAGTGCGGTGGATCGTAGCCCTAAACTATGACACCTCTATTTCCATCTCTTCTTTCACTCTCGCCTTCCTCTCTTCCTTTACGGCGTGGTACGTATGTCCGCGGAGTTATATGATTGGATACTGCGCCTTTTCTATCCTTTAAATGAATCTGAAATGCCGCTGATGCCTGCTGTACTAACGCCACCTAGACATCTGGGCCTGCTTCTGTTTGCTGTGTGGTGCGCCGTTTGAGGAAGTGTCAAATGAAAGGCGCCGCACGGACGCCTGAATCGGACGGCCGGCGGGGTCAGCTTCGAATATGCATGAATCGCCTGGTGACCTCATCACCTGTCGTGACTGTACATCGCGAGCCCCTTGTAGAACACAACCAGCATTTCACTGAACGCATCAAAGCTCACCGGCGTTACAGGAAAGGACAGGCGCAGTGTCTGTCACTCTGGGAGTATCGCTATCATCCTCACGGTAGACAAGGGGAATTATATATTTTCACGATCCGGAGCGTCAAAATCAATGCGGCGCAGCAATTTAGTCCTATTTCCTAAAAAACCTTCTTCTGAATCGACTCCCGACGTAGTTGATTTCAGGTCAATCAGTCTTCTTTCCACGGACTATAAAATTCTGGCTAGTGCTCTCGCTCGTCGACTCGGAATCGCCCTCAGCACTGTGGTGGGAGAGCGCCAAACACGTGGCTTCAAAGGACGCTCCATAAACACCAACTTGCACCGCATGAGGACTGTCCGCGAGGCGGCGGCGGTAGGGCTCCTTTTTGGCGGTTCTCCAGATTGATTTGAGGAAGGTGTTTGTTTGATCAGGTTGTCCGGGCGTTCCTCTTTTCTCTCCTTCAGCAATGCGAAGTAGGTGAAGACAATAGATTGGCTCAAAATCTGTTACACTGAGATCAGTACTTCAATCGTCCATAACGGTATACTAAGCACGCCGATGCAGGTGAATATATATCGGTACGACAAGAGTGTCCGATATCGCCTTTTCTCTTTACCTTGTATCTGGAACCCCTGTGTTGCATGGTTCTTTCGTCTGAAGCCATCAAGAGTTTATTCAGGACTCGTCGGCCAAGAACTGCGCGTCATCGCATACACGGACGACGCAGCCTTCACTTGCACATGCCAGCAACAAGTGGAGGAGGTGATTCGGTTGGCTAGCCGCTTCCGTCAATTTTCTGGAGCCGAGCTAAATTTAGAAAAATCGCAAGGCGCCTGGTTGGGAGACTAGAGTGGGAAGCCCCGCCAACTCTTTGGAGTAGAATGGACCGAAAAAATTGACAAGTACCTGGGCGTCAGTCTCGATCGACATTGGCAAAGTGGCCATGAACAGGTGGCAACCCAAACTAGCTGCCGCTGAAAGAAAGCTAGATTCTTGGCGGCCGAGACACATAGCCGTGTTCACGAGAGCCTGTGTATGCAATGCGGTGGTCTACCTGGCGATATTATACTCATCCAGAGTGACCATTATCGATAAGGGCTCCGTGGGTACATAGATCACGGGCAGTCTTCATTTGGCGCTCTGCGCCAGAGCCCATACGCCGATACAACCTTTTCTGGAGAATGGAGCGGGACGCGCACTGGGCCTAGTGAACGTAGAGCTTAAGCTTGTCGTCCAAAGGCTCATTTTCTTTCGGAGCAAAAAAGATAATTTTCTGCGCGCGGCCACTCAGTATCTCGGCTCGGCGCATTTGGCCCCTTGGCTGGCCTCAACTAAACCAATATGCCACTGCATGAGTCACGGTTTTCTACAGTGAGGTAGCGCAGTCTCTGGCGCTGCTGCAAGGACTTTTTTCCTGGGAGTACCTGCTCGCAGTAAAACCGAAAAAGCTTTATTAGGACCTACTGGCACAATTTCTGCAACCTCCAGTATATCGGCAGCTATCCTCAAGGGTGCGCAAGACTGATTTCCTCAAGCGAGTCAGGAGACTGCCCGTTCCAACAGGCTCCAAGGATTTCTACTACCGTCTCCACTCAGGAGTTTTGCCCGTGAAAGCCCGTCAGGAAGAGCGGGGTATCTTCCTAACATGGGGCGCAAACTGTCTCCTGTGTGACAGGCGGGAGACCGCTCAACACGTCTTTATGGAATTTTACACGGCGCACATCTGGAATTTTGGCATGGATTTGGACGTCACATGGCCAGGCCTCTTGTGTCTTGACGTGCCTTGTAGTGGCCCATAGCTCCGAGACATTGTGATAGTACTTGTACTGCATGCCCTCTGGCGTGCGTGCGTGGATGTGGTGGAGCGTGTGCTACCGAACTTGAACAGGAGGCAGCCCGCACTTTCCACAACCCGCCTCACCACCTTCACCTTATACCTTTGCCCTCGTTTCATCCACAGACTGGCATTAACGCCTCCTTTAACACATTTGAATTCAAATATGTTCTTTCACAAGTGAAAAAGAACAGCCCTTCCGGCAAAGATGGCATCACTTGGAGTATGCTCCGGAACTCGAGCACACCTACTAAGGAAAAATTGCTTGACTTCATCAACCAGTTGTGGGATATGGGCTGCCTACCACTACATTCGATACACTCGGTAGTCGTCTCCATTCCCAAGCCTGCAAAACACCCCACGCAGCTTGCCAACTTGCGACCGCTCTCTCTAACCTCTACCTTCTGTAAGCTAATGGAACGCATGGTCACCAATCCACGCACACATTACCTTGATACCTCATATTATTTTCACCCGTTCCAGACTGGCTTCTGCCCTCAGCTAGGAACACAGGACAGCCTTTATCTTCTCCACACCAACCTGAACAGAGCACGCCGATGGTGCAAAGGCCGTCCCGACATACTCGTAGCTGCCGATTTACACAAGGCATTCGACACCAACAGCCTTCAAGCCATTGTCGACGCTCTCATCCACACTGGAGTTGGAGTCCGCGCCATCAACTTTGTGATATCCTTCCTGAGTAACAACCTATGAAATTCAAATCAATACCAACCACACGGCGGAACAGTTTACAAATCGCACGGGCGTGCCTCAAGACTCAGTCATTTCCCTCAGCTTATTTAACACCTCGTCAAGGCGAAAATCGCTTGGCAACTAGACAGAACCGATGGCCTATGGTTCACAATATACGCGGACGACATCATGCTCTGGACCACGTACCGTAATACGGCTCGAGTACAAACGGAGTCGCTGCAACTACCACTAGATACAATCGACAATGAACTTCATTCTGCAGACATGCGCCCCATCCCCTGAAAAAATTAAATTTCTGGTCATACATCCACCGCCTGGCGGCGTGGACGTCCCTTCATTTCGGCGGTCAGAGCACCGAACAACCCCCTGAAGGTCATCTCCGCGTACTTGGCGTTCCCATTAATCAAAATGGTACTGCTAAGGATTGGATCCAACAGCTAAAATCGCAATGGAAGCCAACGCTCCACTTAATCATAGTGGGGGCGCAGGGACGGAGGTAGCGCGTCGCCTCACCGTCGATATTCTGCTCGCTAAGCTTCGCTACGGTGCCCCTTACATTGACTTGACCGCAGCCAATTAAAGGCTTACTTTATAACTCCGCCTTGAGGGTTATAACTGGTCTATCCACACGCATGCGCATCACGGAGCTTCACAGATTCGCTCAACCCCCACCAGTGGATGCACTTATTGCTACGCATCTAGCCCATCATCAAACTCGCCTGCGACACACACCCAACAGGCACCGCCTCCTTACTCAAATCTTTGACTAAACAAACCTTCACTCGGCCATATTGGACCACTCTGCACTCGTTTTTGCCAAAGCAGCCGACGTGTCGAACTTGTTATCACACCAAATTGTTCTTCGCCACGGCGCGCCCCGAGTGATCCTCAGTGATCGCGGTCGAGAGTTCACTGCAGATATGGTGCAAGAACGTTAGCGCTTTTGTGGCTTCGAATACCGTCATTCTACTCCCAACCACCCTCAGACAAATGGCCTTACCGAGCGCCTAACCCGGACTCTCATCAACATGATGTCGATGTATGTAGCGTCAGATCGCAAGAACTGACATCTTGTCATTTGTTATTTACGCCTATAATACAGCTAAGCATAAAGTGACCAGATATTCTCCTTTTTTTCTTCCTTTACGCACACTTCTTTTACGCAACCTTCCTGGACATAATTCTTCCATTCTCCGTTCACGGTGACAAATCCGTGTTGCAACATCTCTGTCTTGCTGAATAAGCACGTCGTCTTGCTCGTTTGCGAACCATCGCCTCCCAAGACCGTGAAAAGGTGATGCAGCTCATCTGTAGTCACTTACGAGCCCGGAGAATTGGTTTGGCTTTGGACGCCATTGCGACGCCGTGGACTCTATCAAAAGTTCCTGTGGCGATCTACGCCGGACCCTTTATTGTTTAAAGTCGGTTAAGCGAATTAACCTACGTTATAGTTAAATCGACATGGACGAATCGCTGCTCGGGAAAGACGCAGCTGGCTCACGTAGCACGATTGAAACGCTGCAATCATAGATCTAGTTGAGTCGCTCAAGGACGAGCTTCGTCTGTTCCGGGGACAACTGTTACGTCAATTGCGCTGCGCCACGCGGCGCTGCGCAAGAAGGGAAGGACTAGATTGAAGTGCGTGGACTAGAACTAGGACAAACCTTACTCTGACTGTGCCTTGCATTCATGCATTTCATGCATTCCCCGCTTACGTTGTAAATAAAAAATGAGAAGGGCACAACGAAGCTGAACCGAATATGGAGCGAAAGCATTAGTTGCGGGTGACCGAGCGTTCTTCTTCTTCTTCTGCGCGGCTGTTCAAGGTCATTAATGACTGCGGCCACGGACGCGCCGAAACCTGGCGCAGTATTAACACACCCCTGTAACAATATGAAACAATGAACTTGAACAGGCTACCGCAGCAGGCGCTCACCATGCACTGCACACCTACTTCAGTGTGCGCCGTGGAGCTCCGAGAACTCGCACGGAGCATGATTCGCGAGGAAATGGAAAAACTCTTCTTCCAGAGTCCGCAGGCAAGCGTCGCTGCTGCAGTGTAAGTTGGCCGGGATGAAAACCCCGGCCCAGAACGTGATACTTTTTCAAGTTCATAAATGCTCCAGGCCGACGTGAGACAGCCGTTGACGAGTCCATGGACATCGACAGTCTTCCTGGTGGCAGAGAAAAATGGAACCTTACGGCTCTTCATTGAAAACACACATTTAAACAAAGACAATATAAACAATTTTCTTCTCTGCTGCGGATTGATTATTCTTGACCGGCTGCACCACGCAACGTACTTTTCGTCGCTCGATTTACGTAGTGGCTGTTTACAAATATAGGTGGACGAACTTGATGGGGGGAAGACCGCGTTTATTACCATTGACGATCTGTACTAAATCAGAGCGCTCCGTTCCGGCCTCCGCCCAGCTCCTTGTATACCTTCCAGCCGATGATAGACACCGTGCTCGGCGAGCTGAAATGGCAGTCTTGTGTCGTGTACCTGGAGACGTTGTGGTCTTCTCCGTCACTTTCGATGAGCACCTGAGGGGCTCGCGCACCGTTTCCGAAACAATTCGTTCAGCCATCCCCTTCCCTATGCCGGTAACGTGTCACTTAGACTTTCAAGACCTCGTTTCTCGTCTATATTGTGAGATCTAAGGGCGTTAGCGCAGACCCCGGTAAAGCCCGGTTCACACTAGCGGGAAACTTCCCGCAGCGGCGCAACGTTCATGCCGCCGCTGCGTCGCAGCTCCTCGGAAGGACGCTCACACTACGCCTGTTTTCCCGCTGCATTTGTTGTGGAATGCAGAGGAGGCGAAGGCGAGCGGAGCGAGAAAGAGCAGTCACGTGACAAGAGAGAAGAGAAAGCACGCGCTTTTCACGTGCACAATTTGACGTCACGGTCAGCGCTCCGCTCTGATTGGCTACTCCGTTCTGCGGGACGGGAAAAATAGCTCCCGACCCCATCGCTCCGCGGAACGTCAAACAAGTCAGCCTGCGGGAAAAAAAACTGGCTTCTGCGGGAAACGGCGCGCGGAGAACGTCCAGTGTTGCGCGTTTTTCCGCTAGTGTGAGCGTGCCTTAAGACAGCCACCATCGCTGCGACGGTTTCTTGGTCTGTGCGCCTATTATCGCCGTTTTGTGAAAAAAAGAAAAAAAAAACTACATTGTTGAGCTCTTAAGCCACCGCAAAAAAGATAAATAGTCTTTCTTCTGAGACCGGGAGCAAGAACTAGACTTTCGAACGCCTACATTGTCTTCAAAGTACGGTCATACTTGAGAGCTGACGACGAAGCCGATACGGAGCTGCAACGTTGGAGTCGATTCAGTCCTTGTGCAGTGGCAGGACGCGGTCTCGAGCACGTAATCGCGTAACCAAGCCGCACCTTATTACGGTTCGATAAGAACTATTACACCACCGATGAAGAATGCCTAGCTATACATCGTGTGCGCAGTGACGAAATTTAACCCGTATTTTTATGGTCACCTTTCCCGAGAGCGAGCGATCACCATTCGCTGGGTTGACTGACGAACCTCAAAGTTTCTTCAGGGCGGCTTGCACGCTGGTGTCTTCGAATGCAAGAATCTGATGTCACAATCGTGTAAAAGTCAGAGAAGAAGCACAGTGCTGCTGCTGACTGTCCGTCCCGCACTCTTCATCAGGACAACAAGGCCGAGTCCGAATAATAATAATAACAATACAATAATAATAATAATAATTGGTTCACAGGAAGGGAAAGGCGCAGTATCTGTCACACTTGTGTCTGTGGACACCTGAACCGCGCCTTAAGGGAAGGGAGAAAGGTGGGAGTTAAAGTGGAAAGAGAAGGAGAAGCCGTAGTGGAGGGCTACGGAGTAATTTCGACCACCTGGGGATCTTTAACGTGCGCTGACATCGCAGAACACACGGATGCCTCTTCGTTTCGCCTCCATCGAAACGCAGCTACTTTTTCTTTTGGTCGCCTCACCATATTTAATGTCAGTAACTGCCAACTTGGGCAGTGCTTCTGAGGTGGAGGTAGGTAACTCCGGGGCCCTTGGATCCGGCTTTGTACCTATGTCTGATGGTGCTTCACATAATGTGATAGATAATGAAAGTATGCTAATGAGTTCTTGCGACCGGAAACTGATACCAAAGTAGAAGCCTAAGTTCTAGCGCACGTACTTCGCATTTGACCGAACCACACTAAATTATCCGACACACACACACACACACACACACACACACACACACACACACACACACACACACACACACACACACACACACACACACACACACACACACACACACACACACACACACACACACACACACACACACACACACACACACACACACACACACACACACACACACACACACACACACACACACACACACACACACACACACACACACACACACACACACACACACACATATATATATATATATCTGCACATTATCCTTTATAATTGGGACACGTACGCTCGCGCCAAAAGCGTACGCACATGCCCTGCATGAGAGTTTAAAAAAAACGTGCATGAGTTCTTGGACGTACAGTCCTATCACATAGGCTGGTGCATGAGAATTCTGCAGTGCCAGAGCTTCGGAGACGTCTTGATTGACAAGAACTACAGTTATATAGCCACGAGAGGCGGTATGCATACTGGGTACCTCCGTCGTACTCTTTGTTGCATGCTTCCTATATACAGTTAATTGCAAACTTGCATCCTTCCTCTCACAGTTGCTCCGAAGGCAGTGGCACTGTATTTCCAAGACTCGTACGACTGGACAATCACGATAGTCTCAGCGTTTAACAGAAGAAGATATTTGGAGAAAAGATCCATTCGCTGCGCTTCTGAGGCTGTGCGGCGGCTGAGCAAGTAAATAATTCACCCTGCCGACTGCCGACAAACTCCGTGAGGCAGAACAATGCGTCCTCATATTTCTTTCGCTTGTTTCTCGCCGTTATGGAATGGCAAGCTAGCTGCGCCGCCGTATAGGCCGTCACGTTCGGCGAGACAGCTGTGCAAGCAGAGCGTATCCGACTCGACGCTATGCAACGAGGTCTCAGGTTAATTGTCTCTCCCTGCACAGTTCATCTTTTGGGAAGCACTTGCGAATACTGCTTCATATTCTTGGTCAAATCCCAGAAGAGAGTAAGTACTTTTGAAGGCTTTGAGGAGGATCACAACGTTCCATTGGTTATGTTAGCGAATGACGCGCATGAGATAAGTATTTCTTATCTCACGGCCTACGATTCTCACCCTTTCTTTGGATTTTGAATAGACCAACATATTGTTCACAAACAATGGTTATCGCAGACGCCGGAGGCGGTCGAGGTCATCGTTTGCACCATTGCCTGATACTACAGTGAACTAAAATAGACAGCGTGACAATGTTTCCGCTTGACCTTAGCGGCAACAGTTGACCACTTTCAAGAATGTTGGGTCAGCTCTTCTGGCGCTTTCACACTGGCATTCGAGTTATCGTGGGCAGTAACACTTTCTTTTTTTTCACACGAATAACGATCGGCCCACTGTCTACGCAGCTGTAGAGACTATTTAGCCTTTGTTTTTGTTTGCGCCTAGGCACACAGCGCAATAGAAGGTACCAATTGTGTTAGGAGGCGAACTCGGCAAGACATAGAAACACGATCAGCAGTGAGCGACTCTAGCTCCATCGCGTCGTTCGCCAGTGACGGAGTAAAATGCTCATTGGTTAGTCCGCGCGAACATAGGTGCAAGGCTTAATCCTACAGCGGGCAAAGGAGCATGTGAAGTTCACCATCAGTCGCGCTCACTGAGTCAAGATATATGGAGTAAAGGCGAAATAAAGGGGAATGTGGAAATGATAACGTGTATGCATGAATATGCCCCTGTGATATGATTCGATCTATGTATAAACATGTTCCATAGGTATGGACTAAAACAATGTAAGTTTGCGCTTGTGTCGTCTGTGGTTCTCTCTTCCCGTATTTTAACCAATGATCAATCAGTTGGCCCCTCCGTTAGCACTGTTAGTTCCACGTATAGTTATCCAGGCTGTCTACCTCCAAAGACTGTGTACATACTGGCGAATGTAGTGCCCCGCAGCAGCATGTCGGACTCTGCGAGAAGCTTGTACCATTCGGAAAGAAACTAGCAGCTGGCTGAGCGCCTAGGCGTTGTAGGGGCATATATCCGTTGCACTAAAAATGCATTGACGATTTGAAAAATGGCACTACATACTTTATAATATTGTTCAAAGCACTCGTGAGTGGTTAGCGAATAACTCATAGGTTCGCAGTGAAATAAAAAAAAATAGCACATGGGAAGTATTGTTTACCCTCGTTTCTATGGGCAGCTGGTGCTCACAACCGCTATTACCATTCGTAGGCGAATTCCGACAGACAGGCGCAAATTGTGATGTCTTAAACATACACCGACTTTGAAATGACCTTCCTTATACTTGCACATTCCATTCTACAGGATGTGCTTGGATTTTGCAAGCTAAATGCACAACCTTGTCGTTGCACTGGGAAAACAGGGAACACGTTGAAGAAAAAAAAAAAAAAAAAGCGGCGCACACTGATGGGAACAACTTTGAAAATTCTCGTGCGCTTGCATTCCTATGGACCACCCCTCGCTGTTAACCCAACTCGGCGGCAGCAGCTACACTGCGTCTTGCTTATGTACGTCACAAACTGATGTTTCTACGCAGGTTTGTAACTCGGTTTTAATTTCGGCAGAAAAAAAAAAAAAAAAAAAACATGACTTACGGGCACTTTGATTCACATTAATTAACAGCTTTTGGCATCGCAGTTACGGAAACAGAATTCACAGTGTTTTTTGTACCAAGCGTCTATGCACTTACAAAAACAGTTAAGCAATATGAAGCAATATGATTAATGCCACACCTGGATGACACGATTGCCGGGCATAAGCGAAGCCTGGCAACGCTGAATTTGTTTGGTACAAATAAATGCTTGCTACGAGCGACCGTTTGTGACATATGCATTGCATCCACGCCTATTATGCAGAGGGCATGGGTTCGTACCCCCAATGAGAAAAAGATTTCTTTTATTGATTTCCGTATTTTTACCGATACGTTCCTGGGTTGCGGCGACAGCTTTTCTGTTGAACAAGCCAAATACGCCAAGGCGCACGTCGACATGCCAAGGTTGCGTGTGTTGTCCCACCTGCAGAAGATATCAGTAAATAACTTGACAGCCGGAAGACAGAGACGAACCCGCGAAGGCGCGGACATGTCGCTCCGCTGACCGCAGCGCCAGGCAGCTATAGTACGCCATCGCCGCTTTTTATCGCGGTAGCATAGAAAGGATATTCGGAGCAAACCACGATGTCCCGTGACAAAACTCTGGATTGGTAAAGAAGGTAGTGACGTCACAACCTCATGACTTCCCTTAGGTAATTTGAGTCTGTAGAGCGTGTCGAGCGAGCTCAACTGAGTCTCAATTGCCAATGTGTATAGTGTGTAAAGAAGTTTCAATGTGTCAATAAGTTTCAGTTTCAGTGCGGTAGCCGTAACTGAATAGAAAACCTCAATACACAATCGTTTTATTATCGAAATGAACCGAATGAATTAACTATCAGTTTTCGTTAAATGTCGCAATTTTGTAAAAGTCAGCCGACAGTCTGCGCTCGACATAGTACATGCAGTAGTTTCGCGCTGCGTTACCAACACTGGTTTCATATGTGCGTCAAAACTAATAAACGTCACTGTCTGTCATTCTTTTTCAGGGTGAAGAAAGGAAAACAGAAGAGCTAAATAATAATAAAGAGATGCCACTGACGGAAACATAACCGTGGAAGCTGAACTGAAGCAGGTATGGCTCCGGGTGCCGCCAGAAGCTTTGTTGAGTCGCCATGTCACTGGAAGTCATCAAGATATCCCCCTCACCTTACAGTGCATTCACAGCTTTCGATATAGTTGCATCGCGCGCGTGCGCGCGTGCGTTGTGTGTGTGTGCGCGCGCGCTCGCGCTTGTGTGTGTGTGTGTGTGTTCAGGCCACTGATATTTAACTATTTAATAATATAATTTTTGAAACCTAGCGATACCAGTGCTGGCAGACGATTAAAAACAGGTGAATCAAGCTAACTAAGTCGCCAGTGAACTGAAGTCTTAAGATATTACAGACACGTGCTTCGTTGCAGAGATTTGTACCTATAGTCCCTAGCAGAGATCCAGAGAGCATTAGACGTGGACATTAGACCTGAACGGGCTCGTTGTCAGAGCCCGTTACAAGTCTGGTGGCGAGAAAAAAAATGAGTGAATAGCGAAATGGCTGTTCGAGATCGGGTAGCACTCATACAGCGTCCACATTGCTGGGTAGCTGGACACGGAAGCGATTACTTTTCCAGCGCACTGGGACAAGAGTACGCCAACACGAAACTACGGGTGTCCTCGTGGCGATCTCATCATAAGTACTTCAGCTGCTTGACGACAGGCATACTCATTTCAGTTAGGAGAACGTTTAATCATGACTAAAATGTGCTCTTTGATCCCAGGTCGAAAATTTAGCAGTATCTTTTGCTTGCATTCGTTCATTCCTATGCAGCCACCACATGCAACTTGACTGGCATAGTCTTCGAAGAGCACACCATTCACGGCAATCTGTTCCGGCTCGCGTTGCATACTTGCATAGCTATGCTGTCTCGCAGGCATTTAACGATCCATGCCAGGACTAGGTCATTTGCTATCTCTGTCGGCAGAAAGTGATGTGCTCTTCGGTGACCAGATGATTGGCCGATAGGCGGCTTCATTTGAGATGTACTGTGATTGTAAGCTCCTGGAAACGTTCTGCTTTGGGCCATAGAAGTCGAAAAGGGGTGCTGCCACCGCCAGTGCTGCAGCAACGTCCTTCCAGCCAGTGGAGAGGCCGCTGTTACCGCTGAACTTCGCATCGGTTTTCAAAATTCCTCAAAGCAGGGCTGTACGTTTTGCTGGCCCAAGAAAATATTTTCCCAACTACCTAAACAGATCCAATGCTGGCTGAGAATTTTATATCTACAGGCATCATCAAAATTTAGAGTTCCGTTGTTCAATGCCCGTTTACTGATCATGTCACCCATACAAAGGAGCTCTTGAAAGCCGAAGCCACAATTGTTCGCATTAAGAGATAGACCACGGGTCTGGGACCTTTTCAGGGCTTTCTTCAAACGGTTGTCATGATTCTGTCTTGTGGAACTCTACACAAGAATATCACCAATGTTCAAGTGTTCCTCGGAAATGGGACATCGCTTCTTGGAAGGCAGCTGGCGCTCTGGCAATTTGTGGATATAAATTTGGTACTTGCCATGCCAGCCGGCCCTGATACCAGCGTTCAAAGCATCGTTCGCATGGTTGTTTACACTGCCTTACTAGTGTGTAGTTGCGATCGTGCATGATACGCATGTCCCGGCGCTACCCTAGTGTTGTCGCCAGCACGCTGTCAGCTTTCGCAGAACTGGCTTCCGCCATGGCTTGCGTGGTCGGCAGTGGTGGTAGCGATAGATGCGCGCCTTCCTGCTCAATATACCGATCGTTCCCTTGGCAGTTTGGCACCAAGGGCATGCTATGTTCAGCCCAGACAATAAATTGGCTCGAAGTTGCCTGTTTTTCAGCGCGCCAACAGCAACAGCGCTAGAAAATTTGTGGTGGATGACACAAGAGCTTTGTAGATTTGGTGTGTTCCAAATTTCTACCGTGGCCAGGAAATATTCGGGTGATGGCCGTCACCCTTCGCCCCCCTTGGCGCCGCTATAGTGCACGCCATGGTCCTATCATCGCAGAAGACGCCACTACATGTGGCGCTATTGCAAATGGTTTCCCTTTTATTGTGATAGTAATACTGCGCCAGGTTCCGGCCCGTCGCGTGGTCCCGTGAAGGGCCTTGACCTTGAACAGCCGCGCAGAAGAACGCTCGGTCCTCGGCAGCTAATGATTTCGCTCCACATTCGGTTCAGCAGCGTTGAACTCTTCTCATTTATATATGGGTTGGTAGCTTACGCTCTCGCGTCATACTCTTAAAGGCTGGGCTTAAGTGTCCCCAATAATGTAGCACTCTACACTGATAGGGCGTGATAGTAGAATAGTTTAGCAAGCAAAAGAAGCTCCCGCCGTTGCTATCGCAATTCAACTAGGTTTAACCAGAGCTAAACCGCCACTAGTTTTGATCACTGCTTTGTCGGTGTTTTAGAGGGCTTGGGACAACTTGCGTGCCAGTCCTCCGCCTCCTCACTGCCATATGGGCTCGTTTTATAGGGTCGCTCACCTCTCGATGCCAGATTGGTTGGCGAATTGCTGTCAGTGCCACTCCTGGTACCACAAACATCCGTTTGAACCATGAAGTCTGCTTTATCCATCTGAAGTCCGGGCGGCGAAGGCACATGCATTTAAACTCCTCTCTGGCCCATGAGCCGTTGCTCCAAATAGTTTGACTTTGGCTTAACGAGCTTCAAACCTGTACCGACAAACGTACTCCTGGATACCGACATTGGACATGCACCGGTGTACTTCACGTCCGGCTTCCCGTTGGCGGACTTGGAGACTGATCTTGTCGTGTTGGCGACGAGCGGCACAGTATATACCGCAATTCCGAAAGCCACTGTGCGGGCATACGGCCACTGTTAATTGCAAGGGTGACCGCACAAGCACAGGCTTCGATACACAGGGTGAATTTATAAATACGTACGAGCCTCTTCCCCTTCATGGATCACTGCCTTGTCGTGGCGGAGGGGCTTGCGAAACTCGATGAAGTCGTGAGCTCTGCTGTGTAGGGTCACCCAAGATAGACAGGTCACGGCAGAGAGTTCTGACAAAATGTGATTCACTGGAGAAGGTAATGGCAACCCACTCCAGTATTTCCTGCCAAGAAAACCCTATGGCCAGTCACAATACCATTAATGATATGGCGCCGGAAGATGAGCCCCCCAGGTTGGAAGGCGTCCCACATGTTACTGGGGATGAACCAAGGGCGATACCAAGTAGCTCCAGGACGAATGAAGCGGCTGGGCTAAAGCCAAAAGGACGCTCAGTTGTGGATGTGTCGGGAAGCGACCGGAAAGTCCGATGTTGCAAGGAGATGTATCACATAGCAACATGGAATGTAAGATCTATGAAGCAAGGTAAACTGGATATCGTCAAGCGAGAAATGGACAGATTGAACATTGATATCTTGGGTATCAGCGAGCGCAAGTGGACCGGAATGGGAGAATTTAATTCCGGCGACCATTATGTATTTTATTGTGGGCACGAATCCAAGAGAAGGAATGGGGTCGCTCTCATAGTAAACAGAAGAATGGGCAAAGCAGTGCTAGGGTACAACCCCCAAAACGACCGAATGATTTCACTTCGGATCCAAGGTCACCCTTTCAACATAACAGTTATCCAAGTCTATGCACCGACCACTACTGCTGAAGAAGCTGACGTTGAGAGATTTTATGCGGACCTGCAATGCCTTTTAGACCGCACCCCATCATCAGACGTCGTTTTTCTCATAGGAGACTGGAATGCTAATGTAGGGAGTGAAGAAATATCCGGAATTACAGGCAAGTTCGGTCTTGGTGAGCCAAATGAAGCTGGGCAGAGGCTAGTAGAGTTTAGTCAAGAAAAAAACCTGACCATAGCGAATACTCATTTTCAACAGCACAAGAGGCGCCTGTACACATGGACTTCACCGGACGGTCTGTACAGGAATCAGATCGATTATATTATTTGCCTGCAGAGATGGAGAAGCGCCATACAAGCAGTAAAAACAAGGCCTGGGGCCGATTGTGGCACCGATCATCAGCTTCTTGTTGCCAAGATTAAGCTTCGATTGAGGAAAACGCAGAAAACTAGAAGGCCTTTCAGGTATAATCTGGATCAAGCTCCATTATAATATGCTGTGGAAGTGAGGAATCGATTTCAAGAATTAGATCTAGAAGACAAAGAGCCCGAAGAGATGTGGACTGATGTTCGCGATATAATACAAGAAGTTGCTACTAAGGTAGTTCCAAAGCAAAAGAAGTGCAAGAAAGCAATCTGGTTATCTGAAGAGGCTTTGCAAATAGCTGGGGAAAGGAGGATGGCAAAAGTTATGGGGGAAAGAGAAAGATACAAGGTTCTCAATGCGCATTTTCAGAAAATAGCAAGGAGAGATAAGAATGCCTTCCTGAACATACAGTGCCAAGCAGTTGAGGACGACAGCCAATTAAGGAACACAACAGCTCTGTTTAAGACAATCAAAGATATCAAAGGAAGCTTCTGTGCTAAGCTGGGCATGATAAAAGACAAACAAGGCAAGGACCTCACTGAAGCCGCAGAGATAAAGAAGAGGTGGCAGGAATACACAGAAGAACTGTACAAGAAGGACTCGAATGTGCAAACCCAACATAAGACGGTTGTGATCACTGATCTCGAGCCGGGCATCCTGAAGAGTGAAGTTGAATGGGCCTTAGCCAGCCTTGCTAAGAACAAAGCTAGCGGAATTGATGGCATTCCAGCTGAGTTGCTTCAAAACCTCAACCATGACGCTGTTAACATTCTGCATACATTATGTCAGAAGATTTGGACAACCCTGCAGTGGCCACAGGATTGGAGGAGGTCTGTTTACATCCCCATTCCAAAGAAAGGCAGTGCCAAAGATTGTTCCAACTACCGCACGATCGCGCTTATTTTGCATGCTAGCAAGGTGATGTTGAAAATCCTCCAAGGTAGGCTGCAGCAGTATGTGGATCGGGAGCTTCCGGACGTGCAAGCTGGGTTTCGCAAGGGCAGATGAACTAGAGACCAAGTTGCCAACCTTCGCTGGATCATGGGAAAAGCAAGAGAGTTCCAGGAACCCATCTACTTCTGCTTTATTGATTATGCGAAAGCGTTTGACTGCGTAGATCACAGCAGATTGTGGCAAGCTCTCCAAGAGATGGGAGTTCCAATTCACCTCATCTGTCTCCTCAGGAACCTGTATGAAGGGCAAGAGGCCACAGTCAGAACTGGGCATGGTCTTACTGATTGGTTTCCGATTGAGAAAGGAGTGAGGCAAGGCTGCATACTGTCGCCCTGCCTATTTAACCTATATGCAGAGTGCATCATGAGGAAAGCCGGTCTGGACGAGTCTTCAGCTGGAGTGAAGATTGCTGGAAAATGTATCGACAACCTTAGATATACGGATGATACCACTTTAATGGCAGAAAGTGAAGCGGAACTCAAGAGACTTCTGATGCGCGTACAAGAAGAGAGTGAGAAGTTTGGGCTTAAACTGAACATTAAAAAGACAAATATCATGACGTCTTGCCCTATCAAGTCCTGGAGTATCAAGGGACAAGAAGTGGAAGCTGTGACAGATTTCCTTTTCTTGGGCTCCAAGATTACCTCGAAAGGAGACTGCAGCCATGAGATTAGGAGACGCCTGCTTCTGGAAAAGAGAGCAATGGTTAGCCTTGTCCGCCTAGTAAAGAGCAGAGACATTAGTCTGCCAACCAAGATCCGTATAACTCGTGCTATGGTCTTTCCAGTTGTGATGTATGGATGCGAGAGTTGGACTGTGAAAAAGGCTGACCGCCGAAGAATTGACGCGTTTGGATTGTGGTGCTGGCGAAGACTCTTGAGAGTTCCTTGGACTGCCAGAAGATCAAATCAGTCAATATTGTCGACCATAAACTCTGACTGCTCATTGGAGGGCCAAATTCTAAAGTTAAAGCTCAGCTACTTTGGTCATCTGATGAGAAGAGAGGAGTCGCTGGAGAACGATTTGATGTTGGGAAAGGTTGAGGGTCGCCGGAGAAGGGGTAGGCAGTGAACGCGATGGTTAGATGGCATCCTCGAGGCACTGCAGATGCAGTTATGTGATGTTAGGAAGATAGTGAGAGACCGGAAAGCGTGGCGTGACATGGTCAATAGGGTCACGAAGAGTCGGACACGACTGAACGACTGAACTGAACTGAATGAGCCTCTTATTGTTGTCCGCGTGAGGCGCGGTTTATTCAGTGTTAGTGATCTGTGCTATGCCGTGAAAGTTTACCGTGTGCTACTGCATTAAAAGTGGAAACCACGAGTCTCCAAGTATAGCATCAGCAGTCTATCATCTTTCAGGACCAATGAAGCACGCCTCTCGAGTCTGGTTTTATGCCGTCACGTACGCCTCCATGTTGATGCTTCGAGAGGGCTCGAAGTTTGACGAATGCGGCCCGAAACCTGGTAAGTGCAAGGAATGCAGGTCTAGCGATGAGGACTATAATCACGAGGATGGTGATACCGAGAGTAGTTAGAATGAATGACACTGGCAAGGATACTGTATTCGCTAAAATGCATTTTTTTTTTCAGTGTGTATCTTTCAGCTCTCGTTGCCAGGCTGGTTCAGGTGTGGACGACAAAAGCAAACGGAACACGCTGTTGTTGCTTACTAACATATTTCACTAGTTGCCTAGTTGAAATTACCAGCAACTTTATGTGCCTGCAGGCAGGTGCTTCTTGATATTTTATAGGGAACGCGTGCGTGATCGCAATTAGAACGGGATGTAACGCTTAGTTTACTCATGTCTGCACCTGTGCTTAATGAGTTGCAAATTAATTAATTACTCGTAGTAAATTACATTTTTGTGGATTTTGTAATGCGCCGATAAAGTTTTTGTAAGGTTATTGTTCGCAGCACTCCATTTTTTTTTCACTCATCGATTACTAACAATTTCTCACATAAAAAAAAATAAACAAGCTGAAACGAGTGATATCATTTTGAGAAGCTTAACCTGATGGTAGAAATGGTATAGCACGTGTTTTTCTCGCGTTATAGAGATAATGGTCGAGCTGCACAGAAGATGTGCGAGCGAGGACGTCCGCGTAAACAAGCTAGCCTAGTGTTCCTCGCTTCACATTTCGCATTTCACCTCGATGTCACAACGAAAGCATTATGTTTATGAGCTTATGCTTCGTCCCCTCAGAAAGTGAACAACATCGAAACGGGCGCCTTCCATGACTTCAGGGTGGTTCTCACGGTCTTCGAGTGTCAACGCAAGGCACTTCATTCCGGTGCTTGCATCGAGATATTTCGTAGTGTCGCATTGTCACTGCTAGTGTGTTCACAAAAAACATTAAAAAAAAGCCG
>NC_139345.1:23797526-23950026 GCF_055883805.1 Amblyomma maculatum | reverse complement strand
TGTCTCTGCTCTTTACTAGGCGGTCAAGGCTAACCATTGCTCTCTTTCTCAGAAGCAGGCGTCTCCTAATTTCATGGCTGCAGTCTCCTTCCGAGGTAATCTTGGAGCCCAAGAAGAGAAAATCTGTCACAGCTTCCACTTCTTGTCCCTTGATGCTCCAGGACTCGATAGGGCAAGTCGCCATGATCTTTGTCTTTTTATTGTTCAGTTTAAGCCCAAACTTCTCACTCTCTTCTTGTACGCGCATCAGAAGTCTCTTGAGGTCCGCTTCACTTTCTGCCATTAAAGTGGTATCATCCGCATATCTAAGGTTGTTGATACGTTTTCCAGCAATCTTCACTCCAGCTGAAGACTCGTCCAGACCGGCCTTCCTCATTATGCACTCTGCATATAGGTCAAATAGGCAGGGCGACAGTATGCAGTTTTGCCTCACTCCTTTCTCAGTCGGAAACCAATCAGTAAGACCATGCCCAGTTCTGACTGTGGCCTCTTGCCCTTCATACAGGTTCCTGAGGAGACAGATGAGATGAATTGGAACTCCCATCTCTTGGAGAGCTTGCCACAATCTGCTATGATCTACGCAGTCAAACGCTTTCGCATAATCAATAAAGCAGAAGTAGATGGGTTTCTGGAACTCTCTTGCTTTTTCCATGATCCAGCGAAGGTTGGCAACTTGGTCTCTAGTTCCTCTGCCCTTGCGAAACCCAGCAGGTGGGTATCTACGCTTAATTAGGTCAACGTCACATAGTTATTTAATTCCGCAATTTTTAAATATTTTTTTGCTTAAGCTGGCTTTTTGGGAAAGGAAGGCGGGGCATGGTATTCACTTAAGATCACTCGGACGCAGTGAGGCGAATCCGAGTAATAGTTTCATCGAGTAATAGAGCTTGCGTCATAAAATCTTATTTAGGCGAAGGTACTTCACCACTTTTTTTTTTTTTTTTTTTTGCGACAGGGCAGCGCTATTGCGCTTCGACAATACCAGTTGTTGGGCGAGTTGGTGTGCACGGTGATCCATAACAAACAGCGCGACAGACGGGACGTGGAAGAAAGGACGACAACACAGAGCGCTCTGTGTTGTCTTCCTTTCTGCCACGTCCCATCTGTCGCGCTGTTGTTATGGATCACCGAGCTATTGCGCTTGTTGCCGTGATGGCTCATCTCCGCCATCATGGCATTTGCACAAAATAAAGTTGCACTTGTAGCGAAGCGTCCGGAGCAAGCGTAGAAAGCTTAGCCTAGACAGCTTGATCACGCAAGCTCTCCTATAGGCCATCTCCCTATCCCGCCGCTTAATTTCATCGCCATTCATAATTTTCCGAGTCCTTCCCTCCGTGTAGAGAAAATTAACTCGTGATTACGACACTATGTAATACGAAATGGAGCTCATAGCAACAGGTATTTTAGTTTTGCAGTATGTTGAGGTAAATAACTTGAAAGACATGTTGCCGTATATGTGCAGTTAGACTATATATTTTCCCGCACAACCATCCTTCAACTGTCACTCGATCCTTTCCCAGTTCCCGATTTTAACAAGAGCACGGCAACTGCGCCGCCGCCTTGCCTCTTCGACCTCGTCTCTAGAGGCGAGTGGTTGACATAAACGTGTTGCTTTTCTGTGATAACATATTTTACTGCAGTAAACATTGGAGGGCACTCAATCTCCGTCTTTAGGAGCATGACGCGACCGTGTTAACGGCTCCTGTTTGCGGCACCCGTTATGTATCTCCGTTCGCGTACATACACTTTGTTGTTTGCTTCCTTAATATGCGTCTCTACTATCCGACCCATAGAGTCCTCCGAACGTCAGTGGATTACATGTCTGACTGGATATCGAAGGCTCCTGGGTTGGATTCCCAAACCTTATCTCTCTATTGGCAGCTCGACACCCGGGGAATCGCTATTTATAGAACCTCCATGCCTGCAGCCCATGCAACCTGCCAACTGCCACATATCGTAGGCGTGCTCGCATTGTTTCTCTCACGACGCTTAGAGTACAGCCCACTCTTGGATTTCTTCTTAACGTCATGAAATGTTTTTAGCGCTTGTTGTCGGCGACATTGAGATGACGTCGAGCCAAAACCGAGAGCCGTCATCCGGGCACCGAACGAGCTTTAACGAAACTAGTTCTCCGCCCTCGATCAGGACCCTCACGCAGACGCTGGGTGCTGCCCAAATGAGTTACATATCATTGTTTCCAATTTCTTCTCAGTGTTCTCAATTAATTGCACTTTCTACTCAATATTTGTTGAGATGCCACTCGAGGTGCGTATATAAATACCCTGAATAACGCCATGCAAAAGGCAGCTAGATACATAGTATCGCACACTTCATTATAATCCGTTGGCTATCATGGGGTCTTTGAGAGAGAGCTGCTGAAAGGTAAGAGAGGCGTTTGCAGAATGAGAACGTCTCTGAGCGAAACAACGGCTTCCGCTCCGTTCCCAAGGATGGCGCTTCCTCTACATTCTTGCGCCATGTCCATAACCATTTCATAAAATACACTCGATTATGGGAGAGGTAGTAATGTTTTTCTTTATGGTTTTGGGTCAGCGTCGCCCTCTCATCAAAAGATCCAATGGATTTAGCGTTCTGCGCGTGTACAATGCGGCCGCGCTATTCTACTATCATTGCAGCTGACAGGGCCACTCTATTGAAAATCCCCATAATAACGAGTTTTAGAATAGAGTGACCTCATTGGTTAGGAGCCAGAGGAAAGCGGGAATAGCGGGGCAAGTGCGCATGCGCAAATGCTTTGCTGAAAGGCTGGATGGTGGAGATGTCTGTTGTTAGCGCCCCGTAGCTGCTCCAATACGTCGGCGTCGTAAGCCATTACCAAATGTTTGATAGTCTACAAGGTCATGGCGTCACTCATATGAGCTAGCGCGGTTATTTTAAACACTCCATAACGCTCACCCAGTTAACGTGATGGCTCGCATGGAATGAAAGTGACTAAAACATGCTATGCAATACAAATGAAAAGTCGCCGCACGTTTTAAATGACTAAACCTTTGAAACACTTGATTTTGCTTAAAAATGTCATGTTTTAAACGGGATTAGATCCCCGACCTTTGGGTTGCGAGCTAAACACTCTACAGACTATAGTCACGCAATGCACGCCTGTACCGCCCGGGAACAAGCATGTCTTGCATGTCTTGTTGTATTTCACGTTAGGTTGTATCTTAAGAACTGTTTACGAATAAATGTTACTCACATACACTGCGGTGGAGCAAATTGCATTATGTTGTGAATGAGGGAAGGTTGCCTGCAGTTCACGACAGGAAGTGCGCGCCTTTGCAGGGTTTCTCGTATACCTGTGTAATGCTTCAACTATGCAGTGCCTATCACGACAGTATGCGAAAGGTGAGTGGGAACGACTTTTCTGCTCGGACGCCATACATGCAGGAATTCTGATTACACTCCGTTCTTCTACTTTCAGAAAAGAAAGGAGTTTGTAGGCGCAATGGCCCATTGCTTCGTGAAGGGCTTCCAGTTTATTGTGACGGCTTCTCCAGTAAGTGTCAATGTTTTGATCTTTTTGGTGGACGAAATGATGCAACGACGCAAGGGCGTGGGCAATGAAGACAAAGCCAGAATGAGCGTAAACTTTAAACTGCTTATATATCTTCTGGAGGGCAGAAAACTGGGCGAGTTAGTCTGGATACAAATGAGACATGGTCTAACAGCGCGAAAAATACGGACAAGCAAGGTAGAAGTGAGACAACACAGCGCCGTGTTGTCTCACTTCTACCCTGCCTGTCCGTGCTTTTCGTGCTGTTAGACCATCTCTCATGTGCTTACATATTGAAGCATGCAGAAGCTGCCAGCAGTTTTGTGCATGGACTAATCCACTGCCATCACAATCAGGCATTTTGTAATCGTGAGGGCAGGGCCGTAAAGAGGAGGAGGCAGAATAAGCATATAATTAAATATAATAAAGGAAGTTAAAACTTTGTAAACAGAGTGCTGTTTTACAAGAACTGGGGCGCGCTGATGCAACGACCGCTTTCAGCAGTCTTTGCTGCATCTTTAAATGCAGCACATGCTCAAGCTGCCGTTTTTCTTTTTCGATAGCTTGTGTTTTCCAAAGTGTCCTACCAAAAAGCTCAGGTTGGTACTCTTCTAGTTTTTAGTGTTTTAGAGTTATTAGGGCGAAAGCTTTATACGAACTATGAGACGAATTGTTGTCCTCACAAACTGTCACGAAAGCTGTCCACATGAAGGGGAAGTTGAGTGACTTCAATGACATCACTTGCTATAAAGAGAGAAAGTAGGGGGTTCGATTCCTTAAGTCCTTATCACCTTAAGGCATCACTAACGCACATCACGTGGCGCTAGGTTAATTTGACTTCCTTGGTATGAAAACGACCTTTCTAGGTGCAGAGTTCAAGGGTTCTCATACCTTTTCGCTGTCTAATTAACGCCTCTGTCAGTCTGCTTGAGTGATAGTGATTCGAACCGGCTTATTTTCTCCCAATGGTGCGCCCATTTATACCCCGTGACCTTGCGCAGCACGCATTTCGAATCTGACGTCGCAGCATGAGAGAGTTTCGCCTTCATAAACGTAGGCGGTGCCATGCGCCTCAAAATTGTTTCAGAAACACACACACACACACACACACACACACACACACACACACACACACACACACACACACACACACACACACACACACACACACACACACACACACACACACGCACGCACACACACACACACACACACACACACACACACACACACACACACACACACACACACACACACACACACACACACACACACACACACACACACACACACACACACACACACACACACACACACACACACACACACACACACAAAACAGCAGAGGTTGCAGCAACGCGCCAGAATTATCAATACGCGTAAAAGTCCCAGGGTGCAGGCAAAATTGCTAGAATGCAGCTGTCTGAACGATATTTCCGACACAGCCACTGTCACTGTGAGTCACTGGGTACGTGCCAGGCCATTATCACGTATTACAAAGAGCTCAGGGCGAGCCTGCCTCCTCCGCACGCTTCGCTCAGCCGAGACCAGGCTGTCACGTGGCGGCGGCTGCAAACGCGACCGCAGCCAAACCCCTGGACGTATGTAATAATCTTTCCCGACTTGGTAAATCCGTACTGCCAGCTGTGTTGCGAGCCTGCCACCTTAGAGCATATAATCTGGGACTGCGCGGAGGATCCGCCTCCGGCAGATCTAGAACTATCTCCCTCGCTGGAACACTGGGAAGCTGTTTTCGCCAGCCGGGATCCAGACGTCTAGTACCGGGCCTCGGCAAGAGCGCAAGAGGTCGCTGACAGACTTGGACTGCCGGCCACCTGGAGCAGCTGAATGCAGCCCAAGGCAAAAACAAGCTAAATCGCTGACGAATAAAGTTTTTTTCTCTCTCTCTCTCTTCGACACAGCACGCTCAAAGCGATCAGGTGATCAGTTCACCAGACAAATATATGATCAGGCGCATCGGCTAACGAAAGAGAGCATTGAAAGAGCACGATTTTTAGCTCATTAACGACTTCGTACTAATCGGGATAAAGTACGCACTCTCTTATCTGAGCCTTTCATTTGTACATACCATCGTCATCATCCCGTGGCGCCGCCTGTGGCACGCGCCTCGGTTCGCCATCAGAATAAACGCCAGACATGGCATCCCTTGCCTTGCCGTCTCGACCTGGCCTTCTTTCACAAGTGGCGGAGGTGAGACTTGATCCCCTTGCGTCCTGCCTCTCTGTCAAGGCTGACGTCGGGAAAGTCGACATTCTCGCGTTCAGAGTTCACAGCACGTCTGAAGAACTCGTAGAAGCCCAATGGATAATGCAAATCCGCATCATATATCCACTACCTCCACAGGAAGAGCCATCCTATACAGATTAGGCATTGAAGGGGAACCGATGATGGACTCCCCAGGGCCAGTACGAGCGAACGTCAGAAAATAGGTTAAGATCAAGGGGGAACCTAAGAGCATGAACCCACAATCTCAACAATGCCGGCGAAAAGCGAGAGCCAAGAACTTGCATATAATCCTTAAAAAACTCGAAGACGTCTTATATGGTTGCCCACGAATATTGCCCGCATAAGTTTACTATACGTAGGATCACTCAACCCAAGATAGAAACACGTGCCACACTAACCGTGCCTGATGAGACCATCACAACTTGCAACTCCCTAGACGTGGAAGAAGCCGGCATATCAACGGCCATAGTTTGCACCCGAGACACTGCGATTGTAAGTGACTGCAAACATGTCATACACAACTATATTATGAAAAAAAAAAATCTTTATCCCAGGGATATTCTATTCAACCTTGACAGTATAGTAAATAACTGGGAGAAATTGATCTAATATGGATGCCAGCACACGCAGGGAACCCTGACAACGAGGCCGCCCACACATACTCTCGAGCAGAAGCAGGCCGAGCTGTGGATGTCAACTTGGAGTTGGAGCCCTTCGGAGAGCTTCTCACCCCATACCACGATTACACCACACACTACAGACTCAGGAGAACATATTCATCAGTGGCGTAGCCAGAAATATATTCGGGATGTGTTATACGCCGCCGTTTGCAAAAAAAATAAAAAATGTTCGAAAAAAAAAGGCAGGAAGAAGCCTGCCTTCTTTTTTTTCGAACATTTTTTTTTCGTATCCAGCACTAAAGAAATTATTTTTTTTTGTATTTGGGGGGGGGGGGGGGGGACTTATACAACACCCTCCCTAACAGATACCTTATTTCCAGATTCCTTCACAACATGACCAATAAATACCTAGCTTGGAATTTCAGAGTACTGATCGCAGAAAGCTGAACCAGCATGCTTCAAGCGCGACCTATCACTTCTGCTTAAAGACTGCAGCATTATTTTACACAACATGAAATTGTTGGGCCTATATACTTCCCATAAAACTCATGCTTGGTCCCTCACTTGATACGTGCGATAAAGCAAAGGCCGGCGCCGACCCGGATATCTGAACTCGAGCTCTGTCATGAGCCTGAGTCGCCAGGAATTCTCATGATCTTGGAAGCACCTGCTGGCCACTTTTCCTATCACCACCTTCACTTTTTCTTGCAAAATTCTTCTTTGCTTTGGATATAATGTTGTTTGGACCACACTTTTATATGAAAACAATTGGTGTTTTCTTAGGAAATGCTGAACATGTTTTCGGGAAGCCTGGAGGAAATAATGAACTCAACAACGGTAAGTATAAGTTTCAGTGATTATAGAGGAATGGTAAACATTTTCTTCCTCCCCATTCGTAATTTATTGCTCGTAGAGTTCATAAGTGTCGATTTTTTTTTTCCAGATCTGCATCAAAGGAGACTTCCTCGGGAGTGACACCAAAATTTCGCTGGCAATGGTGCGCTATGTGCGCTCTGTCATATTCATGAGTGGGAAGGGCTGACAAAATTTCCGAACTCCGGACAGCCACAGTCATCACACACAATGCACGGGAAAGAGAAACGACCGGACGCCAAAGTTATCATGAGCACCGAATGATTTAACGTCAGCTTGTTTAACAAAAACAAAATAACTGCTTGTCAGAGGCATCCAAAATGCTCATGTATTGAATGCCGCATCAAGATAAAAACTTAACAAAAGGAACCATATTCCCATTCATTGTGACATGCGATGAAATCTCATTACAAATAGACATTAAGCGATTTCTGTATTACTGCAAAATGAACACGACTGAATCGACAACGGATGCACCTTGAGTACATATCAATTATAATGCAGTAAAAGGAAGAAGATGAGAAATCGTCATTGTCTTTCTGCGTTAAGTTCACCACCGCACTAAATTTTGAAGGAATCAAAGTTCTTTATTATGGCCTGAATGCTCGCGTACGACCTCAAATTTTCATTTGCTATGGCAAAGGCTGCAACAAGCATGCCATATCAATGTCTCAAAACACCGAGACGAGTCGAGAAATCACTGACGTTCAAAAACCATCCAGTTCGCGCCAAATATTTCTCTACAATTTTGGACCACTGTTTAAGGCCGTAGGTCCTCCAACGTTTGCATCATCCTTCGTTGTTTCGTCTCTGGAAGCATCCTGAGTAAAAATATGGCGCTGAATATCATCAGGAAGCACAGGAGGCTGGTGGCAGTTGGGGATACTTGAGAGTCTAGCTGAGACAAAAGCGGCCCTAACGTTGCTCCGACCTGGCCACAGAACTGGGCGAAGAAGGATCCGAGGCTCCGTACGACGGTTGGGTATAATTCGAGCGTGAAGACAAGTATGATGATGGTTTCCCCGAGCAGTGTGCACATGACGACCTCGCCGATGACCCAGGTTAGTCCTCCCTCGTCCAGGGTCCTCATGCTTCTATGTAGCAGCACCAGGACGCACGTCAGTGGCAACGCGATGGAGAGCAGGCTCTTGCGTGGAGTGACTGACAACAGAACCCAGGCTAGAATCAAAGAAAAGGTTCTCATAATACCGAGAAACGCCGCGTGCCAGACGCTTCTAGGTCTCTCCGTCAGACCCATTCCATATAATACCAGTAGCAGACTGAACCAAATCCAACACAGCGCAAAATTTCTCTTCTGTAGCTCCCTGGTGGTCAGAAAGCTGATGCAGTTCATCTTGGGTAGCAGCGTTGACATGGGAAAGCTCGATACGGTGAGGAACAAGTTCTTTTCGTCTACCTGGTGGTGGTTCCAAGAGGAAGCGCGTCGCATGACCTTCTCGGCTTGATCAACATTATTAGATATTAAAAGCCAGCAGATGGACTCATTGAGCAAGCAGAGAACTGGCAAAAGTGAGAACGTAAGAAAGAAAGTCACTAGGTTTACCGCCCTGTAGTCCGTCGACGCAAGGCTTATACCCCGTGCAATCAGACTTGCAAAGGATGTTCCGGTCATGGCCAGACAAATATAACCCTCCCTGTGCTTGTCACCCGAGTTCTCGAACATAACAACGATCATGGCCAGCTCGACGACGCTCAGCGATGCTGCCAGCAAAATCCTGGCGACAACGAATTCGAGGAAGGTGTGCGCCAACATAGTGGTCCCCGCTGATGCGGCAGAAAGTACGGTGCAAATGTACACTGCAGGAAGTCGGCCAATCCTGTCCGATATCTGACCGAAAAAGAGCATGGTGATAATGACGCCAACCCTGTTGTAGACGAAGGCGACGGTCACGTACCACGCACGATCGCAAACCAAATCCCATTCGCTGACAATTGTGGTTACTCCCGGCAACAGGTCGTAATCCCATTCGTCGCACGCCACTTCGACTCGCGTGCCGTTGCGCCCGATCGCGACAGGGTCATACATGGTGCATTGGCTGTAACTGCCGTCAAGCCGGCGTGGGATGCTTTCTTGTTTCCACTGGTCGACGCTGATGTTCGCATCCCGGGGAGGGCGGCACCAGTGGTCGACGGGAATCAGGAACGCGTGCACGGACATATGGTGCATGACAACCAGGGTGGCGAAGACCTGCACGAAAGCCACGTTGACCCACTGGAACATGCCGTTGCCTACGATTCTGTCGAGGTCGACGGGAGCTGGAGCGGTCGTGCTCGTGAAGGCGTGCCGAGACGGATGGTTGCTAGTGACAGGCTGCAAGTTAGACTCATCCGAAGGGGCGGCCGTGCTGTAGCACATAGAACCGTCCACCAGGGCAAAGGTCTCCGGCTGGGTTCCGTCATTGAGTCTTGCTCTGAAAGCATTAAAATCAGATGTCACATGGTCTGCGAGACGGTATTACGCGTGTATTACGCACCCTCCTCATACAAGAAGTAATGGCCAATTCAGCGTGGTCAGGCGAATTAGGTGTCCTAGCATCATGGTTTTGGATAGCAGATAAGCATTCGCACACAATCGTAATCCACAACCTTATGTGAAAGTCCACATATAATCCCCCGCTTTAAGCAAGCGACATGAACTGGCGGCGTTACGGCGCAGAGAGGAGGAACCGAAGTAGTAACTCAGATATGGTTCACCCGTCTCGTAACAGAAGCGTGCTCAACTGAGCTATTTTAGTGTGGTTCTATCAAGCCCTTGATGACAACATTCAAATTGCTCTAGGGCATTTTTATTATACTGATGCCCTGCCTGCAGGATATGCAGCCAGACGCGATGCCTGTGTTCGCCGCATGTTTGAACCTTAATTATATAGCTGTTATCTCGATGATGCATTTTTTACGCTATATTTGCGACTATCGAGCCCGATTGGAATTATATAGCAAAGCGCACGTTTCAGCGGGATGCTTAAGTAGCATGGAAGACCCGAGGTGCGGGAAAAAAACAACAACGTCAAACGTTTGTGCTGTTATTGAATTGTGTTTCTTTAGAAATGGTACTCAGAATTTTCAATTTCTCTTCACGCAAAGATTCACGCAATAATAATTTGCACATTTAAGAAAGTACAGAGGGGTTGCCGTTTGGTGCATTCCAAGAGCGCTTTTGAAGTTTTTACGAGAAGGGTGTCAATTCTGAATGCGGCAAAACTTTATCGAATTTTCTGTAATGTGTAGTACGGGGTCCGCTTCATGAAAACGTGGACGTTTCTTTGCGCCAAGCGACTCTTAACCGAGTAGACGGCGAAAACATGTGCAATCGCTCAAACGCGTGACTGATGACGCTAATGAGATGCTCTTTGTTTGAGTATTTGTGCCGTCTACTAAATATCGCCCCTAGGCGATATTTAGTAGACGGCACAAATACTCAAACGTCAGAAGCCAATGTCATGTAACCCTGGGAAGAGAGGGTTACGCTATGCCATAGAGCTTCTAAATATTACCTAGAGTAGGGTGCCTCGATGCCAGTGCCGCCGGTGCTCACATTGATGCACCCTGACCTAAAGGGAAAGCTGGTGCCACCTTCCAAACGAGTTTTTATAAGGGCACTTCATCCACCTTGCGAACGCCGCGGAAGACAAGGCTAATTACTTTTACTTGGGCCTAAAACGTAATTACTACCACAGAGATATAAATATTTGTAAAATTAATACGGAACAAAGAAACGTTGTTGTGTAAAATCAAAATGTACTGAAGTAAAATCTGCCCACATTTGCAATAAATTACCAGAAAGGCAAATGTAAACGAGTATCAAATTTAAATGTCCATGGTGTAGTAGGCTGGGTAATCACACGACGCCAAAACGCCCAAAACTTCGATGAAAACGAAAGGGAAGAACAAAAGAATCCAATCCGGGGAACAATGAACAAGCCACATCTGGAGAATTGTCTTTCCGGCATGCCTTGGGTGTCCATGGTGAAGTCAGAGCTCATCGAACAACTCTGGAATTAAGTGCTGAGCTACCAGTTTTCCATCTAGATCTAGTAAGAAATTCTATGCGATGCATGACCTGGCTATGGATGGGCTACTGCTGTGCTAGCTAGGCAAATGCCAGAATGCAGGTCATGCAAACCACACCAGTTTAGGTTGGGTTTGAGCGTGCGAATTAGTGCGTTCGCACTAAATATAACAGCCCCACAGCAACAGGCTGAGCGCGGCCTCATGGCTGAGCTGAAGTAGATGCTAAAAGTTGTCAAATGATACAGTATTTTCACCTCGAAGAGTCGTTCCGAGTGCTAATGTCGATGGTCACCAGCTTCTCAAAGCCCGTCGTCGACGACTTTCGCTGATCGGAAGACAACACCGTAGCAGCTTCCGGGAGAAGTCCGTTCTTGGACGCCGTGCTCTCGCCGCCGCAGCTTGTCCTCGACATGATCTTCCTCTTCAAAGGCGTACATGCGCGAGGTGCAACCACGTTACTTCGCTTCGTTCTTCTTCTTTTCTTCGGCTGTTGCCTGCCATGCCGCAGGAAACTTAGGGCCACAAGGTGAGAAATAGGGCCACTTTAAAATCTTCCCCATTTTAAAGTGGCCCTATTTCTCACGGCCACTTTAAAATCTTCACCCCTCCGGGGTGGCGCAGTGATTGCGGCGCTCGACTACTGTTCCCAAGGACGCCGGGTCGAATCTCGACCTCAGCGGCCGCTTTTCGATGGAGGCGAAAAGCAAGGCGCCCGCGTGCTGTGCGATGTCAGTGCACGTTAAAGAGCCCCAGGTGGTCGAAATTTCCGGAGTCCTCCACTACGGCGTCTCTAATAGCCTGAGTCGCTTTGGGACGTTAAACCCCACAAAACCAACCAAACCAACTTTAAAATCTTCGCATCAAATCTGCGGTCTTTTGCAACGAGCTGTCAAAAATGATGATGCTGATGAAATTTACATTCTTCCCTATTTTGCACGTGATGCGCTACTCGGTGTATCGAAGCATTTAGAGGAGCCTTTAGAAGCTTTCTGCCTCCATGGACGTTATCCTTGAATTCTGATGTGAGCTATGGCATCAAAGTACCCTAAACTTCATCTTTTGGCAGCGCACAACGCTCTCACAAGTTCTGAGCAGCTAAATGTAATAGGCGGTGTGACATTTTTTCCTGCCGGCCAGCATGATATCTACCTAGCCTGTATTTTTTGAAAAAGAAAAGAAAAAAGCTGACGGAGTGGGAAATTTAAATACGGAGCTAGGTGGGGCGACTGTTTTAAAGACAGCAGCTCAAACCCCTGGCGACGTGACTGCAGTTACAGAACGCAACTAGACGCGGCTCGAGACAAAGGACCTAAGGCGGTAGCTTTGGCTGCGAGGCAACTGGAAATCATGTTCCGCACTAGTCGAAAGGTAAACGGCTCTGTCATGTTGGCAATCGCAACCTTGCGCAGCTGCACAATAAGGTGAGAAGGCTTCGAAGGCGGCCGAAAGCGTCAGGCAAATAAGGAGCAGGCGAGGGCTGCGGCACTTCAGAGCGAGGGACGCTGAGTGAGCTGGTCATCAAGAAACGAAGAAGCGGCCGAAGGTGGTGGCATTGGTGGCATGTAAAGCGACAAAAGTGGGGAAGCAAGCCGAGCACGAAGTCCATCCATGGTCCATTCAAGAAAAATGGCTGACGGCAGAGTGGAGGCTCTCTAGCAGCGGAGTATGTAGTCAGGGGGACCATTTATTTTTTTGCACTGCAGTTTCTTTTACAAGATCACAGCGGGGCGCACACACACTATACAAGTAAACGAAAGCTGGGAACGAAAAATAGGAAACAAAATGGGAAGATATGTATATTTAAAAAATTTTAAATAACACTTTGCAAGAAAAGCCAATTCAGAGATATAATGTGGTACAAATCAAGAAATTAAAGTTTGTTTTCAAACACTTTTACTCAAGATACGGGATCAGTAGAATTACTCCAGACTGTAATCTTTCGTGCGTTTATTGGTGCTACTGTAAAATCCTGCCGTTGCTTCGCGTATATACCCACAGGAGAACGATGTACAGTCGTGAGCAAAAGTGGTACACAACACTTAGCCATTGGCGGAGCTCGGGAAAACTGCATTGTGACGCCATCTGGCAAAAGCTACCTGAGATCCAGACGATCGTCGCGATGGCCCATTCTATCAACATGCATGTGTTACTGTAGCTGTTCCGGCAGCTGTCGCTAGGTAGCGTTTAAATGCAGTTTCCTAGAGCTGCGCCAAATCCAAAGGGTTGTATATCACTTTTGCTCACGACTGTACATGGGATGTGCCACATTGTATGGTCAATTCATTAATTAAAAAAATTTTGGATACAGATGCAGTTCCTGTGACATCGTAAGTAAACCTCTTTGATTAATGCGTGACAGATGTGCGGCCATACGAACTATAGATAAATTGAAATAATTTTTTTGAACTCTAATTTATCAGGGATAATTCTAGTGAAATGATCCCTTGAAATATAATTTAGCAGTGTCAGTTCTAGCGAAATGATTCTAGATTATGACGGAGTATTCTAATACTCAGCATTAAGGACTTTATATATGAGGAAAGATGTACGGTGTGGTAGCTGAGCCTCAAATTTCGTCGAAGGAAAAATTGTTTCCGTCCGGCAATAGCTGCGACAACATCAACATGCTCTGTCCAAGAGAGTTTATTTGAGATTCGAAGCCCAAATTACTTTTATGTATTCATTTCTCAAAGAAAAATTATTGTTAGCAGCATAGATAAATGGCAGAAGCTTTTTTCCCCGACTTATACGCACGAATGCTGTTTTGTCGTAATTAAAACATATTTGTCATTGGTCACACAATGATTTTACCTTTGATGAATCGATTTACACGCCTTGATACAAGTGATACTACTCTTTTCAGCCTACGCATAACCGTTAGGGTATAATCTAGCAGGGAGGTTAGTGACAGTGTCATTGGTAGTAGTATACGAAAAGAAGCGGCATAAGAACGGACCTCTGGAGCTCGCCAGAATCAGCAGCAACTGGAGGGAAAAAAGAATCATATAGTATCTCAAACTTACGAAGGTTCCTTAAGTAAATTGCAGTCCATGCCAGCAGTATGTGCACTCCATTGTATTACCTAGTTTGTAAAGAAGATTGATATGGTAAACCCTCAAACACGTCTTTTTTAAATCTATAAATATAGCACTTTGTCTGCTTTCCTTCATTTATTTCCTGCGCAAAATCATATATTGTTCGAACTAGCGGGATGATGGTGGCAAATGTTCGTATAAATCTTGTGGGCGATTCCTCTGCCCGAGGGACGCGCACGACAAACACACAGTGGGCCGTATAACAAACATATTTAATCTCACAGGGATCTTGTCGTCCGGGTGGCTGCGGGTCGTTTCCGTGGAGAGCCGGGAGGGAAGCGGGAGCGACGAGCCAGGGACCAGGAAGCGCCAGGGACCAAGAAGAGACCGCGACGGCGGCGCGTGCCTTCTTTTATAGCCCCCTCGCGCGGGACCGGTTATCCCCGCGCGAGTGGGGAGAGGGAAACAGGCACGCGCGCAGGGAGCATTGGGAAGTGGCGCGGCCTTCGAATGCGCGGCGCGCCACGAGCCCTACATCTTCCCCCCCCTCAGCGTCCGACCCGGGCTCCGCCAACAGCCGGGCCATGTCCATGTCCGAGCCCGGGTCAGCGTAAAATATGAAGGCTTGTCGCCTGGCTCTGGCGGGATGCCATCTTAGCTGGTCCGTGGGACGGGAGAAGCAGCAGGCATGGCGGGGCTGTTCCGGCTGGTCCCTCTCCAGCAGCGGCCACATCCTCGGGGTCACAGCGCAGCTGGGCTTGGCCCTGGATACGCCTGGCAGCGGCCCTGAGCTGCTGCTCTGCATCGTGGACCCCTTGCCACGTGGCGCCGTGCTGGATGTACATTGCAGCAGGCGTTTTCGCCCCGGGCACACCTGGCTTCCTGAGGCCCGTACTCCAGGCCTGGGCAGCGGGCTCCACTCCAGACGCGTTGAAGACGGCCAGCATGGCCGCGCTGGTCACAATAATGGGCCACAAACTAGGGGGTACCCCTGTTTAAGTGGCCCCTCCTTGAACCAAGCGCTCGGTGCGGTTTCCCGCCCCAGCGACGGTGGTTCATCTGGCTGCTGCAAAATCTTATCAGAATGCATTCTGAAAGAAGCAAAGACGTTAGACAAAGTAGTGCACTACCTTGGCCTTAGGTTATAGCGTCGGTTGCGAACCGGGTTGCTACCTGCATCGTTTTGAGCTTCCCCCGCTTCGCAGTTATCGTCCTTGCGAAGGTGGTAAGCTTTCAAGTCTGCGACGTGCACCGGACCAGCGGTTTCACCGCTCGCCAACAACCGCAGCTGGTAGGTGAGTGGCGTTGTCCGTGCCGTAACTTCGAACGGTCCAACCCACTTGTGCGCTAGCGACGCGGCGAAACCACGCGCTGCGTTACTAAGCGGGTGCGTTCTTTTCAGTACCAAGTCGCCCGTGTTGAAAACGACGTGACGACGACCTTTGTTGTACTGATCCGCTTGCTCCATGCGCGCGACATCGAGGTTTTCACGAGCCGCGCGCTGCGCTGCCTCAAGGCGCTCGCGGAGCTTTGCCGCGTACTGTGTAAGCGGAGGGGGCGCGGGCCCCGCCGCGTCAAGTAGGGCGTTCTCTAGCGGAAAAGCGATCTCTTTCCCAAAATTCAAGTAAGCAGGTGTCATACCTACCGACCTGTTCACGGTTGTTCTAGTGGCGAAAGCCAGTTCGGACAGCCGTGCGTCCCAATCTCTGTGCTGCTCGGTCGTCGCGACCAGCATACTCTTAACATTCCGATTCACTCTCTCGGTTATGTTGCTCTGAGCGTGGTAGGGACTCGTTTTCCTGTGGCGGATTTGAAGCGCCCGACAGGAATCAGCAAAGACTTTGCTTGTGAAATACGAAGCATTGTCTGTAATGAGGTCGGAAGGGAAACCGAAACGAGTGAATGTCTCCAACAGTTTCTCCCAAATCCGTTCTGACACAAGCTTCCTAAGGGGGAAAACCTCAACCCACTTGGAATAGTGGTCCGTTATTACCAGGATATATTGGTGTCCGCGCGCGGAGCGAGGGAGGGGTCCCATGATATCGCACGCGACCACTTGCCACGGATAGTTGCTAACTACCGGCTTCATCATGCCAGCGGGTTTCCCCGCCCGAGGCTTGGCTACCTGGCAAACAGGACATGTACGGGCGTAACCCAGCACATCCTTTCTCATACCTGGCCAGGTCGCGACACGGCATAACTTATCGTAAGTCTTACTGCCGCTGCCATGGCCTGCCAGCGCTGAGTCATGGAAGTACTGGAGGAATCGTTTCCGCAACTTCCTCGGGACCACGACTCGGAAGGGGGATGCAATCGCCTCTTCCTCGTCAAGTTGGGGGATGTAGCGGAGCAGTAAGCCATCCTCGCCCAGCAGATACGCGTCGTACTTGCCCTCAGCGTTCCCGGTGCAAGCTGCACTACTCGCAAGCTCTGTCAGCACCCGCTGGCATAGACCATCTGCTTTCTGGGCCTCAATTAGCTCTTCCCTACTGACCGCTACTCCCCAAGACAGATTTCTCTCTGCCTCACTTCTTGGCAGGCGAGTAGTCGCCGCCACCAGCTGCTGCGCCTTCTCTCTCTCGCAGCACCGCGCGGCAACTCTGTCCGCCTCCTTTCTCTTTTTACCTACGCAGGGCGCGACACTCGCGTCCGCCCTCTCCTCCTCTCCACTGGCGGCGACGCCGCTTTCAGCAATGCTGGTCTGCGCCTCTTCTGCGCATCTGCCTGCCTTCAACGGTGCGCGCGATAAAGCATCGGCCACCTTATTCATGCTGCCCCGGCGGTACTCAATGGCGTACGCGTAACGTTGCAACGTCAGCGCCCATCTCGCGAGTCTGCCTGCGGGGTTTTTCAGCCTCTTTAACCACGAAAGTGCCTGGTGATCTGTCTGCACGGTGAAAACCGCTCCGTCTAGGTACATGTCGAACTTTGACAATGCGAACATTATCGCCAGGCATTCCTTTTCGGTCACGGAGTAATTCCGCTCCGCCGATGTGAGCGTGCGGCTAGCGAACGCGACAGGGCGCAGTTTGCCCTCGTGTTCCTGCAACAAAACAGCTCCTACACCGGCATCACTAGCATCTGTCTGCAAGACAAACGGCTTGTTCAGGTCGGGGAGGCGCAAACTAGCGGTGTTCGCTATCGCGCGAGCCAAGGCAACAAAAGCGTCGTTCTGTTCCTTGCCCCAGACCCACTTCGAGCCTTTCCGCAACAGCTGGTTCAACGGCCTAGCGAGCTCTGAACAACTAGGGATGAATTGTCTGTAGAAGGCAACCATTCCCAAAAACCTCTGCAAGCTTTTCACGTCCGTCGGGCAGGGGTAGTTCAGAATTGCCTGCAGTTTGTCATCGTTCGGTCTCAAAGTGCCATCATCAACCACAAATCCCAAGAGGTTAACTCTCTTCGATGCCAACTGCACTTTCTTTGGGTTGATCGTTATACCCGCACGTCTCATTCTTTCAAGAACGGAATTCAAGTGAATGAGATGCTCTTCGAACGACTGTGAGAATATCACGACGTCGTCGAGGTACGCCATCGCGTAGTTGAACCTTGCATCGCCCAGCACGATGTCCATCAATCGCATGAACGTGCTCGGTGCATTAGACAAGCCAAACGGGAGTCGAGTAAATTCGAAGAGCCCGCGGTGACAGGTGAATGCGGTTTTCTGAATGTCACCTTCCGCCACCTCAATCTGCAGGTACCCTCTGCTTGCATCCAGGACTGTGAAGAACCTTGCGTTCCCTAACGCGTACATCACAGCCTCGATCGACTGGAAAGGGTACGCAACCGTAGGCGTCAGTGAGTTGAGCTTTCGATAATCAACACACAGCCTGACCGAACCATCTTTCTTTGGCGCTAGAACCACTGGGGACGCCCAGGGACTTTGTGAGGGTCTCACCGCGCCGGTATCTATCATCTCGTCAAGGGCGCTGTCGAGAAGCTGTCTCTTATGCGCGCTTAACGGCCGCGGGTTACATCTGAAAGGGCGCGCATCACCCGTTTCGATCTCGTGCTGAAGCAAGTCGGTCCTGCCTGGTTTCTCTGTGAAACAATCCGAAAACGGGAGTAAAGTTTCTACGAGCCTTCGGCGCTGACTACCGGTTCCCGAGAAGGACGCGATAATTGCTTCTAATGGGCTACCATTCAGTGTCGCGGGGGAGCCCTCTGCGACAAAAGCGTGAACGCTCGCTCGCTCAGCGACGCATTCCTGCTTGGGTGCGCTAACAAAGGGAATGAGGGGGGTGAAGGGGCTGTAGCGATAGCCGTTCTCCCCCATGTCAAGCACAATGCCTTCGCTCGAAAGAAAATCTCTTCCCAGAATAACTGGTATGGTTAAGCCGGGCAGATAGACGAAGCGATGCCTCCGCTTCCTGCCGTCAAAACGCAGGACCAGACGCACCGCTCCTTCCGCTTTTGTCGTCCCTGCTGCTAAGCTCAAAGGGGTTTCTGCTGGCCTGACACGAATGTTACATCTACGGCAGGCCTCGAACACATCATCACCGACCAGTGACAGAGTTGAGCCCGTGTCAATGAGTGCCGAGTAGCTTTGACCGGCTAACCGCACTAGCATAAAAGGGCTCGAGCGCGACAACATTCCTTGCGCTCTACAGGCGAGGGGGACAAAAGCCTCAGCGCCCGGTGACGCGGCGTGGGAGTACATTTCCCATTTTCCGCCGTGGCTACCACGAAATTCTCCCGCCGACGGCGACAGGCTGGTGTTACCAATTATGGCCGCCGGCGGTCCGCGTTTCCCTGCATACGCCTTGCTTGACACTCTCGTGCCACGTGGCCCGGCTGGTTGCAATTCCAGCAAAGCCGGTCGTTCACCTGCCGCGCGGACGGGGGATGCCGCGTTCCACGAAGCTGTTGGGGACGTCTTTCCCCTCTCTCCGCGCCTGTGCGTACGTCGCTGGCGAGCCCAGCTCGACGCCGCTGCTCGAACGCGTACGGGTCAAGAGCGCGAGGAATATCGGAGCCTTCCGCTGGCCTTTCCTGCCCTACCGTCATTACGTCTGCGCCCCTGGCGCGCGGCGCGGAGTCTTGGCCTCCGGCCCAGGCGCATCGCGGCTCTAGCGATTCGGCTGGCCTGGGGGGTGGCTGGTAGCGCAATTCAGCGAGTAAATCCGCCTGTACTACCTTCGCTTCCTGTGCTAGGGCCTCGAGGTTTGCAAAACCACGTCCCCGCAAATACGGCTTGAAGCGCGGATGGCATTGCCTCATCACGCGCGTGACCTGTTCTAGATCGGTTGCCGTGGGATCTGCCCTCTTGTAGAGCTCCTGCATTGCGCGTACATACTCGAGGAGGCTCTCCTCCGGGTGCTGTGTGCGCAACGCTAGCTCCTCAAGCATCCGGCGTTCGTAATCGGGCGGCAAGAACTCGGCGCGGAAGCGATCTGTGAAGTCTGCCATCGACTGGAAGGCCGGCTGGCAGCGTCTCCACCGCGCCGCGCTCTCAACAAGTGCCACGGGGATTACCTGCGCTAGCACCACGTCGTCTGGGGAACCCAGTGCCGTCTGATAATCCTCGAGTTCTTGCAAGAACTCGTGGACTGACTTCACGTCAGTGTAGCCGGAAAAGGAGGGAACCTCTACATTTATCCGCGGACGCGAGACTGTCGCCGCAGCTGTGGCTTGGTTGGCGCTAGCCACCGAACCGAGCTGACGGGTGAACACCGACAACACTTCGTTCATCTGCCTCATCAGGGCGACCGCATCGGTAACCTGCGCAGACTCTACCGCGTCCTTTACCTCACTTCCGGACGCACTAGCGTCCGAAGCGGCGGCCCTATCTGGCACGTCTTTTCTCGGAGGCATTGCACTCAACAACTAAGGCCGGCCGGGAGTCTGAACGCGCACGACTACCACCTAGCCCGCATCAAGAGGCTAGTCACAAAGGCTAAACACTTCATAAAACTAACATATGCACAAAAAAAATTAAAACACAAACCGCCCGACACTAACAAACACACACATAACCCAAAACAAAATAAAACACTGTACAAACACTACTATACTACACTCCGTGTCATCTGCACACACGATAGCCCTAAACTCAAAATGGCGTCGCGCCTAACATACAAAGGACCGGCCCGTCGTGTTGCCGTGCGCTGCCACGTTGGCAGAGAAATCGTCCACATGGGTGCTAATTCAGCCCCAGTTGGGTGCCAGTTGTGGGCGATTCCTCTGCCCGAGGGACGCGCACGACAAACACACAGTGGGCCGTATAACAAACATATTTAATCTCACAGGGATCTTGTCGTCCGGGTGGCTGCGGGTCGTTTCCGTGGAGAGCCGGGAGGGAAGCGGGAGCGACGAGCCAGGGACCAGGAAGCGCCAGGGACCAAGAAGAGACCGCGACGGCGGCGCGTGCCTTCTTTTATAGCCCCCTCGCGCGGGACCGGTTATCCCCGCGCGAGTGGGGAGAGGGAAACAGGCACGCGCGCAGGGAGCATTGGGAAGTGGCGCGGCCTTCGAATGCGCGGCGCGCCACGAGCCCTACAATCTATGCATGACAAATGCCGCTCAGATCGATGAATAAAATTGTGCGAAGTGAGAGGCATGCAGCAGCCAAAATCCCTGACCTACACAGGCGTGCGGCTACCTTGACAAGCAAAGCAGAATGGTGGTTCAAAAAAAATTATTATGGAACGCTTATAGAGACACTAACAACTCTTTCCTAATTGGTATGTTAGAAAATTGCGGCATTTAGCGACCATGTTGTCGCTGGTCAATCAGCAAAAGGAGCATTAATTGCTGATCTATTTCGGTTCGAAGTAGAAAAGGTTTTATTTTTTTTCCGCCGCTATGATTGAACCTCAGCTTTCCCCTAATAACGTAAAGGGGAAAATGACGCATACCATGACGTAAATATGGACTCCGTGATATCTGGTGCGCTCTAGCAGCACTAAAATTAAAGCCATCGCAGGCTGGAGCCATCGCTTCGTTTTGATCAGCCAGATTCCGTTCTCAAGTTCGACTACGAAGTTCACACGGCGATCGTCGGCCTGCACTTCGACGACCTCTGTCCCTGCACAGTGTGCGATGCTCCTTGGATCTGAGGCTGCTCGACTAGCAGGACATCAGCAATGTCCGAGCGGCGACGATATGGCAGTGTGGGCGGTGGCGAAAAGCATTTGTATTAACGATATTAGGAGAGGTTACATGGACAGAATTGTCTAGTGGACCGCTCCGATTATAATACTAGTGGAGTCCCTTATTAAGGAACCCAATTGGTCTGGTCGCCTCACGAGATTGCTGAACCAGGGCTTGTTGGGCCGGTAAGTTTTAATCGTTTCACTGCGATGCCAATTATAAAGCTTGAGAAAACTATATTAAAACAAAAGGCAAATTCATGTTATACAAGTAACAAATAGCAGAGCGTTTAATCGGCATGGAGATAAGAAGTAACACGTATGAAATAGAGAAATCTTTGCGTGACGTGGAAGGGCTGAGGATCAAATCCTGTTCGATGCAGTTAATTTTTTTCTGTTATCTTCTTGACAAGCTCCCATGACATTTTAAATTTCAAAACTCTCTGTCCAGCATTCCCTCTCCTCTCTCAGAAACTAGGCTAAGCGAGTAAAAGAAGGTCACCCTGTACGGCACCTCCACACTGTTGTGTGCAGGTTTATCCAGCAGAATATACTGATACCCAATCTTTTATAAACGTCATACTTTTTTTTTTTAATAACGAATTGCTTGCTGAGGCATGAACATCGTCAGACCAAATCTTGGACTTCCCCTGGTGATTTGCGCTTGTAGCCCGAGGCACGTCAAAAGCGAAACCGCGGAGGCATGTAAAGCATAGAGAAAGAGATTGGTAAAGAGCGGTCACTCGGCGAAAACTGGCCCCAGGAAGTGACGCGCGACTGTTTGCGCTGCCGCCGATTGATGGATGGCGGCACCAACGTGCGCATGCGCGGACGCGCGCGCGACGGCACTCGCTGCAGCGGTAGCCCGCCGGAGCACTAGCAGACGACAAGAAGTTGTCGAAGGAAGCTGTGTGCTCGTGCCTCGCCGCGCTTGTGCGGCACATACCTCTCGTGGGCTGCTGCGCAGAACGACAGCGGTTTGAAACGACGGCGAGGTGAGCAACGTTTTTTGCTTAACTATGCTGCATTTCAAGCAGTTTACGCTGACCATGCCGGCCGGTGCCAATAAGTTTCGCAGCTCGTGAACAGGCGCGCCAGCTGTTCAGGCGCAGTTCGTTACGCCGTAACTCTGGCGGTTCCCAACCACGGCGAGGTGTAATATGTTGTGTTCTCGGGAAACAGCTTCATTTCGAACAGTTTAGCTCGTAACGCTTGACAAAGTGGCATGTGAAGGCATCAAGGCACGCCGTTGCGCCAAAATGGCGCGCTCGCCGGCCGGTGCGGCCATGGTGACGCAGTTTGCCGAACGGCTAGTTTTGCTAAGTGTCGCGTTTAGCAGAGCAACGGTAAAGTAAGAAACGTTTCATTCTTGACTTTCTTGTCAAACTACGCAGTATTTCAGGCAGTTTAGCTCAGTACGGCGGTCTGCGCTTCACAAAGTCGCACGTGAAGGGCAGCCAACAGGCATGACAAGGCGCTCGCCAATATGGCTCGCCGGCCGCGATGACATGTGACATGGCGCGAGGATTTACGAACGGCTAGTTTTGCGTGGTGTCACGTTTAACAGGGCAACCGCAAGGTGAGAAATGTTGCATTCTTGTAAAACTGCGAGGCATTTCGGGCAGTTTAGCTCAGCGCGGTGGTCTGCGCTTCACAAAGTCGCGTATGAAAGGCAAGCCAACGTGGCGTGCTCGCCGGCCGCGGTTTTGCGAACGGCTAGTTTTGCGTGGTGTCGCGTTACATTTAACAGGACAACGTTAAAGTGAAAAATGTTTTATTATGCGGCAAGCTTCATTGCTTCAGCTGTTCAGTGCTTTTGAAGAATATTGTTAGTTTAGTGGCTGTTATTTCACGCTCTGTAGAAATGTATTTTCAGCTAGGTTCGGTTAGCCTGCATTTCCTGACCTCTACGTTGCAAGAGTAGCTTTTGTATCAATTTTACTAATGACAGCTTTTCTGTTCTGGACCATAACTGCTGCTCACCAAGTTTTCAGTACCCACCCACATGCACAGATGTGTGCGCGGTGCAGTGGCCTTACATTTCATTGCAACCTTCTGCATCATATTCATTCCTTTTCCAACAGCACTGCATGGACCCACGGACTGTAGCCGAAGCACGGCAGATGCGACGAGGGAATGGTGTGGCCTTTCCTCAAGCGTCAGTACTCCTCTCTGCCCTGGACAATACAAGTTACCCTTGCTGAGGTAGCCGTGACTGGGACTGTGTAGTTTATGTATAATGCCTGTTTTGTTACATATCATTTGCAATAATTCGGAAATCAGTTATGCTATTTTTTGTCTCTACCTAAGTACTGTTTCTCACCTTGTGTATTTTTATTTTTCTGTATTGTGCACATCGCTTAGTGTGTGTCAAGTATTGTCAATGCATCCGTCTGCATCTGTTGCATATCGTGTTTTATATGCGGCAAAATAAATTCATTTCGCGAAGCACTTGGCGTCGTTTCTGCACTACTGTTTTGCAAAGGCTGTGGCGCAGCTGCGTTGATGGGTAGTTTAGAGAACTGGGAATCTATTTTTCCTGTTCTTATGCATGCTGAAAATATATAGAAACACTAGCAGACAATTTAAAACCAAAATAATGTGCCAAAAGGGCAGGGAAGGGCGCAGCGCATGGCTAGCATTCAAATCGCGCGCCCTTCAGCAAGACCGGATGTAGTTGCCGCCGGCCGCTTGGTGCACTACAGTCAAATGGGCCGCTGGGCCCTATGGGAGTGTCCGCTCTTTACCAATCTCTTTCTCTATGTGTAAAGTGCATAGCTATCATTGCGAAGCGCCGAAGCGAAACATACCGAAACGAAACTGGCATGGATGGATGGATGAAATATGGGAGCGTCCCCTTTAAAACAGGATGGTAGCAGTTGCTTCATGCTCGTTTTTTTTCTTCTCTAATTATTGTTTTAGATCAGTTTTTTGCTAGCATCCACCGCAGGTTCATTCACCCGGCCACTGGTATCTCTAAACCCCAGGGCCTCAGGAAGAGTGACTGCGCCTACATCGACTTCCGGATGGATACCATCACATTCGAGTGGAAACTGGTCGCCTGTGACGCCGCCAATCGTATATTTTCTTTGCCGTTCAATATTTAGGCTGTCGTTATGGCGTCGTCTTTGGATGAAAAAAACTTCGCATGCAGTTCCGAAACCAAACTTACGTAACAAATAACGTAATGCGCGTTAGTTGGCCTCCGGGATCCCCTAGGCTTCATGGCGCTTGTAGATGCAAGAATGGGCTTTGTGGCGACACCGGTGTTTCTCTTCTCGCTTTTTTTTTCTATCATATAAAAGCTTTGTTTTCAGTAAGAACAGTATTTTTGTGAAACCGAGCCAGTATTCTATCGATACAGCCCAACTTAATTGTTCTCTTACAGCTCCGCCTTTTAACTGTATGACGCGACGACATTAACGGCTTCCCTCCGCAGTTCCCCTCACAGGTCCTCGCTTGCCTGTATGTGCACTTTGACCCTCACTTAATCATCAATACCCTAATTTGTGCCTCTGTAATCCCAGATAAGTCTAGCACAGGGTCGTGTCACACCACTCGAAATAACTACAAATTCCCGCTTAACATTGCTATACGAAACCTGCCGGCATGGCCGAGGGGCATCACATGTCTGACTCGGAATGCAACAGTCGGGGAGGATTCGATACACATCTCACCCTGCCGTCTAAATTGAGAAGCCTGAAGTTCGTAGCTCATACCAAATTGACCACGTCACGTGGTCGCGAGACGTCGTACTACCCTACGACTAATCAGTGGATAATGGAGGAAGGAAATAACTTAGGAGAGGCCCTGACGTCACTTTTTTGAAGTCTGCGCGGCCGTGCCGCGACCGCACGCTGTAACGTCTCTCCTCCTCCTTTACCCTCCGCCTTTTCTTTCTCCGCGACGCTCACGAACCTCGGGCCTTTAGCAACGCTGTTGCTAGTGGCCCGAGTTTTCATAGCAACAGCGATGCCGTTGCTAATGGCCCGACTTGGCTAACCCTAAATTTTGACGTCACTTCCACCACACTTTCTCCAATGCATTGGGAGTGGCAAGGGCCTCTCCTTAGTTGTTTCCTTCCTCAATGCAGTGGATCAACCCCGGCTCAAAGAAGCCGAGGCCATTCACGATGGTCTCGAGGGAATACCGCCGCCGCGACTGGGACGGTGCAACACCTCTCTAGGTTCTCCATGTGGCTATGCGGGCGATGCGGCATCGCGCAGCTTCATCCGCAACCGATCTCGTAAGTGGGTGACAATTTGGTGAGCCCCAAATTACTGTTGGACCGGAAATGGGCGCGAGGACACACCGTGGCGCCACCTCTCGGAAGCGCTCGTATGACGCAGTAAGTGTGATAACGCACGTTGAACGGCTGCTGTAAGATGCTTTCGTAGGCAGTTCAGTTGCGCGTAAGCATTACGTTCACTTATTTATTTAAGGTACACTTTGGTCTGGGCCTCTATAAGCTTATTTTCAGGTATGAGACTCAGTAATGCGGCAAAAAAGCACTTCACCGAATCAGAGTTATCGAAGTTAGCGAGCTTATACTGCTACGACGACGCGCACCGGCTGCAGCATTTCTGTTGTTATGAAGAAAAAACAAACTGAAGCTACCACACAACCAGTTAGATGCAAGAACAGATGACTGTCACGAGCCTGACAGATTTTGAGCGCCTTCGCATAGCGCCGGCGGAAGCAGCGCCATTCGCCTGCTCCCTTGAACGTAGTAGAGCAAGCAAGTTTAACCGCGGTGATGACATGGAATAATTTTTTAGCAAGCGCGAAGACGTGTGTTCCACGAAGCGAAGTGTTGCGCACTGACTACCGTCATTGACACTCTGTTTTTTTTTTTGTTTTGTTTTTTTTTTTTGTTACGCATACTATCTCTGTCAGCACATCACAACATGCATGCAGTCTCTATCTTTCGTTTATTGACGAATTCTGTCATTCGAAATTATTACTGTACTGGAGACGTCGCCTGAGACAACTCACCGTGTGCACTGCTGCCCCAGGCGGCAGGATCTTCTAGTTCACTTCAGTGAAACTTCGGTGTCAACCTGTTCATTTCGAATAATTTGAGACCTTCTGGCCTTCGCACGATCCTTCCTTTGTTTGGGAGTGTACTGCTCCATGCAGAAGCTAGCATCTTTTCCATGCTTCCAGCAACAGTACCGTTAGAATTCGCAAGTGATAAGCGCAAATTAAAACGTGCGCGCCATTTCTTCTGCCGCTCACCCAACTTTTAGCGCCAACTTTATGGACAAAATCTCGCTCGCTCAAATGTCTGCAGCATACATCATGAGAATGATCACTCGCTGATTTGGCCATTCAAATTTTAATTAAGGAAGGAGAATTCCGTGAGCTTATGTTTCGGGTAGCAATGGGAGCTTGCGCCGGGTTCCCTCGCTTGCGTCCGGGTACAGAGCAGTAACAAACTGTATCAACAGCTTAAATAAACTTTAGCAGCCTCAGTAACGATGCAAGGTCAAAAGGTGCAACGCTAGCACTCTATATGAACCCAAACTACAGAAATAAACGCGAGTATTAGCTTTTAAAACGCGCAAGTTCAATCAAGCGTCCGCTTCAGCAGAAGTAGGAGGAGTCACGTGATCCCACTTTCTCCCCTAAGTCGACACTAGTGCCGTGCGCTCCAGTGGTGGCGCTTGCGCCCAATACGTCACTATAGGGGTACTACCGACAGCCTCGGTCACACGTGGCTGCTGGACGAGGTAGGAATTCAAACGCCTGAATAATAATAATAAAAAAAGCAAAATAATGTTTTTCTGTCACCAGAGAACATTGCTTACCTGTGCAAATTCGCAAGCATCACTCGCGTGCTGCGATTTCGCTGCGAATGTTTCTGGATTAATGAAAAAATTTTTCTGTGTTTGCGTGTTTGTTGCATACTAGACCGTCGACATTCTGACCTTGCCACTACAAAGCGACGAGAGTTTCCCAGTTTGCGCGGTCTGGTAGCAAGATAAGTTGAAGTGCATTCGACGTTTCATCTGTGTTTATTTCACACAATGCATCAGTGCGTCGAGACCTGCCATCATCAATAACTTAGACGCAGAAACAGCACACCGAGGTTGCTTTCGACGATTACTATTACTGTAACACCAGTACGCATTCGAAACGCACACTAGTAAGTTATACGTACCACAAAGCGTTCACTAGGTGCCTTTCTAACACGCTTGAATCAAGCACCGTTCATGGCCTATTCGTTGTGTGGCTTTTTTGCACTCGGTTATGTAAAAAAAGAAAAGCCTATGTGTTGGCTGCCGAGCTGCCAAACGCGCGGAGGGCCTGAGTGGGAAATCAATGCTGACTAATTTGTTTTATTGAATTTCGTGCGACTCGCCTTCATTTTAATTAGTGCCATCAAGCGCTAACAACGCCAACTGTAACAGTAACAACGACGCGCCAGACAGATTTTTGCGTAATGAGGCTAATAATGCTTTCACATTGATTAAAAAATGGGGACTCTTAAGGCCTCTATGTTATTTATTTTTTTGATGCACCTCAAATGCTCCAAATAGAGGTACCACATGAGGGGAAATACAAGACAACAGGAAATACAAATACAAAGAATGATACTTGAGTTAAAGGACAATATTTTTGATGAAGTTCTTAACGTCAATGGTGCTGGTATGGAGTGCGAGTTGGGCAGGCAGGCCAATGTAGTCGATTGCTGTTCTCGAACAAAGAAAGAACGCAGGGGCGCAGTAGCATGTGAGTAAGGTAGATAAACTTCTTTAGTGTGACTCGCGCGAAGGGAGACGTGATGAGTTATTGTAATATATCTGCGAGGAATGAGTGATAAAATTTGAGAATGAGGATAAGTCCGCAAGTTTTGCGCCGTGTCTCGACGTCAAGTAGGTTAGCCTTAACAGTGCTATGCTACGCTATTAGAAGCAATATTACTTCTACATGTTTCAGTCACTGCAGAGCAATACAGTTACTCGTCTCGCTTCTTATTGTTTGGTTTTTAAATTTCAACCTGAGAGCATTAGTACCTCATGTCGAAAAGTTCTCTGTCTTCGAAGTTGCAAGGAGCTGCCAACTCGGGTAGCTCATTTCATGAATGAGCGAGATGGGAATCGAACACAAAAGACGCTTGAGTGGAAACTGGATGCACGCCTACTTTACTGCCGCTGCCTCAATTCCAAGCTAATGCGAAAAACACCGTAGAAAATAAATTTAGTAGCGAGATTACGCTATAAGAGCCCCAAGACGCTTCCGCCGCCACACTGGTCCCGACAGTTGAGCAAAGCAGCATGTTGTTGTTATTGCAGACGATGTCTTGCCTAGGTCCCCAAGAACAGTTGTTGTACTCAGGGTAAGCATCGAGGTTCGGTCCGCTCTGTCCTTGGGACGCCGCTATGGAAGCTGCAGCAACTAGCTTCTTCATCAGGATTTCCACAAGCTGCAAAAAAAAAAAAAAAAAAAAAAAAAAAAACAACACAGAGGTGTATTTCAACTGGACACCAGGAGGCGTTAAACATTTTATGTGATAATCAAGGCGCATGAGTGAAATCACAAAATCTGTCCATTAATGGGCTGCAGGCATTTACCTCTACCACTAATAACACGAGTGCCGGTCGCTCGTGAACTTTATACTTTGGGTATCGTATTTGCGAGTGCGAGCGTGATGATAGAAAATTTAGCTTTTTTTTTTTTCGAGGGGACGCGAGCATTCTATTCATAAGGAACACTCCCATTAAGACCGCTACATACACACCATTCCATTCTCCTTCAGAGTGCATTTTCTGTTCAGGCTAGGAGCTCGCCTTATTTTATACTTTTTATGCGCGGATCACTGGTGAGTTTTGAAGAAAAAGAAGAATATTTCATTGAATAACGAGCAACTTGGGCTCCATCACAACTGTTCCATTCGGAACTTTGTCGATCGCTTGCCTTTCCCTCCTACGTTTTCGCAGTTTCCGCTGCACTCACGTCGCTTTGTTCCTGGGCAAGGTTCCTCGTCTCGCAGGGGTCGTCGATGACGTCGAACAGATAAACAGAGCTCGAATGTTTTAAATTTTCCTGTTCCTCCCCACTGCAGGAGATCGCTGCACTTCGCCTCCATTCGGGGCTTGGCGCTCGGGTAGTGCTTGCGGAGTAGAGCTTGGCCAACGTCGCCGCCGCAGTTGAGTTGGCCGTCAGTTGGTCGACGTCTATGTAGATGGAAATGTTGCCAGCCGGACGGAACCATTCATCTTTCCAGCTGCCATCGCTTGGGACGACCACCAGCTTGTACCTGACAACAATAGCCGTATATAATACTTGCCACGTTTAACTTACACCCTTAACGTTTAACATTGCGAGTCATCTATAACCCAGCCCAGATGCATATTTTTACATGCCATTAGAGCAGCACAAAATGCTAAACAGAATGGGACAGTAAATAGAATAACACTAATCCTGAAATCAAGGAAAATTGATTATAAACGTTCACAAAAACGCTTCACGTGTAGCGTTTTGCGTAACTTGAACGAAATGTAAAAAAAAAAAAAAAAAAAAAACAGAAAAAAAAGCGGGAACCGAAGCTGCGTGAAACCAAGAGCGCATTTTATTGCCGCTATGCGGCGCTTCTTAGGATATTTAATATTCCGCTTAATTATTCAGGTAGCTAAGATTAATTATAAAATATTATTTTAAATTCAGGGAGAAATGCTTTTGATTGAGCTGCAGGATGCACGTTAAGAAATAATTGATCCAATTTTGTGCTGAAAACGCTCATTTCTATATCGTGGTCTTTTTTTGCTTAAGAAATATGAAGAATTACCAAATGGCTGCGGTACTTTTTTTTTTTTTTTTTTTTTACGCAAAGTTGCCATAAGGCATGTTATAGATACTCGTGTAAATTATTTTCGGCAAGGAACCGGAACAGGCTCCCACTCTTGTCATTGTCGGTGAGCCATTTAGAGAAGTCCTCTTCCCTTGTTGTGGTTAGTCCCACTTGGCGCAGAATCTGTGCCCTTGATGCCCTTGTTCCTGTACAAGTCCACAGCAGGTGGCTACTTGGTTCCCAAATTTTAGTAAATAAAAGAATGTTCTCGAGTGTATGAGAGATAACATTTTCTTGGAACCGCCCTCAATGAGCCTGTTAAGCGCAAAAAGAAAGAAAAACGTGTTTTGTGTGCACTATTTGGCTAATAAGGGAGAAGGCCATCTGTCATTTTGGGCAAATTTTATACTTGCGTGCTTTTCTGCTCGTCTGTTGCAACTTTGCATACTGAATGTTAGGACATTTGTGATTTTAAAGCGAAGTTTGTTTTTGCGATACCTTTTGGCCGAACTTCACAGTTCTGCAGTCGGTAGCGGTGCGACTCGTGGTGCCTAGAGCATCCATGGTGGCTGACATATTCTTTAAAATACTCGCATAGACGGTGGCGCCGGCATTCCATGCAGGCAAGAAACTCTGTGCCCAAGTGTCCACGAGAGGTACTTACTCCCCGGATCAATGGCTTCCCCGAGCCATGTTCAGATTAGGACTGGACGACCGGGTACGTTTGTAGAAAATATTGTTCGATTGTTAACCACCTACTAATTAAGAATGTGTACTAGACCCTGAATTCAACATTGAAGATATTGCATAATTATTTTAGCTCGTTACCTAATTAAGAAGAATTCAAGAGTTACTCCAAGGAACTTCACACGGCGTGAAACAATATGGCACTGGTTTCCCTCAGTTTCCGTGCGCTGCATTTTTTTTAATTATTTTTCAAGTGAAGTGACCTATCTACACTATTACAACCGACGTCAATTATTTTGCATACCTCGTTGAGCACTCTAAAGGTTTGCCTTAAATGAGAGCGTGGGATTACGTCACCGATTGTTTTGTAACACTACAGCACTCTTGAAACAATTGGCTCATCAAGCATACACAGTGCTACGCAGAATGAGGCAGGCACAATGTAGATAACCGCACGCGGTCTGCGGATGAAGCTCCCCGTTGTCGGCTACCCCTGAGGAACCTCTTTCGCGTATATCTATTTTGCTGCAAGCTTAACTTGAACGAGAACATCTTGGACGGAAATCCGCCTGGTCGGGTTCGCGGGCTCGCGGGACAAGAGGGTCAGGTCTGTCAGCATGGAAACGACGAAGTAGGTGCCCTCGCATTGTCCCCCAGTGAGGCGCTGACACGCATCGTGCGAAACCACGTCTGTGTGTCTCACAAACTTGCCTCAACGGTCAGCCGTTTTCTACCGCTACTAATACCCCAGTCACACGGTCATTCTCAAAGGCGATTGAGTTGATAGCCTTCGAGATTTTCAATCGCGATCGAACTCGAAGGAGTTGTGCCGCTGCTACACGGCAAAACTCGAAGGCTATTGAAATAGTTCTGGTGTTTGGCGCCAAACTTTTATGGCGCCACTATCGTTGTTTTCAGTTTTGCTTAAAGAACTAAAATCTATCTATAAATGCAAAATAAAATATAACTGCTACCCTTTTTCAGTAACTGCAGGTGTTTAGTTGTTATTCAAGGACAACTTTTATTCCTTTTTTTTTAACGCGTTGGCGTTCATACGACTGTGCTTTTCATTGTGTTTGTTCTTCTCGGTGGCGCATGCTACAGTATGTAGAGAAGAGTACATAAATAATACGCCTAAAAAAAGAGCGATATTATTTTAAAATTATTACGGGTATTAATATTTTACCGCGTAAATGAAAGATATAAAATAATAATGCTTGTTCACGTTTTTGTATCGTAAACGCGCTGTGCACGTGTGTGCGTGACACTCGTTGGGTCAACGCTAGCAACCTTGCGCGACGTTCGAAGGCCTTCGAGATCTCGTAGAGTTCTGAGCTGTTCCGTTGACTCGATAGACTATCGACTCAATGGCCATTGAAAACGCCAGTGTGGCAGCTTTCGAAGGCCTTCGAGTCGATAGGAAGTCGGTTGGAGGGCCTTCGAAATGCCCGTGTGGCAGCGGTATAAAAGACCGCATCCGCAGAGAAAAACCACCTGGTGTTGTTTACAAAATCTGGTGCTCCGAGTGCCCTCATATATCGGCAAAACAAAAAACCTCCGTCAGCGAATATTACAACACAAAAAATGACGCCCGGCAAATGAACTCAGAAAGCAACTCCCTCGCCGAGCACTGCGAACGCGCCGACCACAAAATCGCCTTTGAGGAGGTGAGCGTCCTTGCCGTGGAAACCAACCCTTTCAAAAGACGACACGTCGAGTCGTGGTTCATCCGGCTGACAGCAGCAGCATCGAATAGGAAACCAGGGACGCTACCCTCCGCGTACACAACTGGACTCCGCCACGTGTTGGGATAGGGGAAGGAAAGACCGCTGCTTGTTACTGCGGGTCTCGCACTTCAGTCGCCCGTGAGGAAGGGACCGAGTTGGTCCTGAAACGTCGGGTTTTAATAAATAGTTTTGATTGGTGATAGTGTTTCTCAAACTTTTTTTCTGCACGCTTAACCACTGATTCCTTAATTTGTACCCCTATCATCCCGCGCGTCCTCATTAGCATACATGCGTAGGTTGACAAATTATGGGAAATACATATCGACATAGATGTAAAGCCCTGCTCTAAAAAATGCTGTGCCAACGTGCCTGAGTTGCCCATGGGAAGCGCGCTTGACTCGGGATCCGAGGCTCCCTGAAGCTTTAATTCCTCTCAGAAGAAAAAGCAGCACTCCTGCCAACTGTCACGTGGTATGGTGACGTCACACAGCCTGACGACTACTCAGTGCCCGGCCATGTCACCTGCCAACTGGCACTTGCCTGGTGCTTACAGTGCCATACCGACAAAACCGTTTTCTATAGAACACATCTTTAACGCTACCGTGTTAAAATGGGTGCACGCAGAACCGGCGACGCTAATGCCAACTCTCGCGCTCGGTTTCCATTTTTCACTGCATCAGCAAGAATGCTATCGGCGCGATTATTTTCCATCACCATCGCGTCCAGCTGACCTTCCACTCCTGTAAGCGCCACTGCCGTCACTCGGGTCGAAGCCGTGCAGCAGCTCCTCTCGGGCTGGCGGTTGGCCACGGGAGAGGGTCCCCCACTGGCTGACACCGTCAATGGGGCCCAGGTCCGCAATGTTGCCTCCTGATAACAAAGGACGAGGCTCAGTTAACGAGCTTCCACAGGCATGGCACCACACTTAGGAGCCGTGCACCTCATCGGTTTGGTTGGCTCGGCATCTTGCCTCCGCTCCAGGACTGGAACTTTACAAAAAGTTTCCGACGATATATCACGGAATAAATATCATGAGATGGAAAACATAATGCAGCGTCTTCTCACATTCAGTGCTAGGGGCAGGTCTTTTCTAGAGAAACGAAAATTCTAGGGTACCGTGGTACTTCGCAAAAATCACGCTTCGCCTCTACCGAGATATTGACACCATTGAGTGTCAGAATGCCCTCGCCTCCCTACATGCATCGCTAGTATTTCGAGAGATATGTGGAAAATGCATAAACAGCATGCGTCGTTAATCTTTAGATGCGCACCATGGTCTCGAGAATTTAGAACAAAGGAGAATTTTCTTCTAAACGTTGTTATGACAGGGCATTCGTAGAATCCGTAGGCATCCTAACCTTCTCAGGGTAGAAGGCCACAGCCCCTCCTGCCTTTAGGATTCTTTTTAGAACGCCGAGGTTGCGTAACAAGCCACATGAAACGATCCAGAAGCAAACCATCATGAGCACTAAAGCTGCAAAATTATATTCAGCACCAATGCGCGCTCAAGCACTGCTTTTGCGAACGCCTTGGCAAGCATCCATTTTTTTTTCACTGCTTATCTCTAGCTTGCCATTCCTTCATTCTTTCTTTCCTTGAAGATCACCAAAAACCTTGAGTCCACCTCACCTCTCCCACGCCTCCCTTTTTTCAGTGCGTTCCTTATCTTCCCCTTCCTGCCGCGAAAACAGCCTTGTGTGTGTGTGTGTGTGTGTGTGTGTGTGTGTGTGTGTGTGTGTGTGTGTGTGTGTGTGTGTGTGTGTGTGTGTGTGTGTGTGTGTGTGTGTGTGTGTGTGTGTGCGCGCGCGCGTGAGACTGTCACAAATTATTTTGGCTACACCCCCGCACCGCCTCATTTGGAAATGTCTTCTAACCTACCACATGCCACACACTACCACAGTCTCTTGGCGACAACGACAGCATGAGCAACACGCCATATATTTTGTTCCTGTGAGCCGTTCTTTGTTTACCGTCCCTTATTTTTCTTATTCATTTATTATAAGAGGACTATCGCATATCTTAAGCCAACTTGTCTGAATTCTTTCTGTTTCAGTTTTTTTTTTTTTATTTTGCCTGGTAAACTACGCTAATGTGGGCAAATAGAGTGCATACCGGCCGCCTGGTACAGTGTGGGCAACCAGTCAACGAAGTGCGTGAGGTCCCATGAGACACGGCCTTCCGGTCGACTGCGGTCCAGCAGCGGCGACCAGATGAACGCTGGCACGCGCACACCACCTTCCCAAAGCGTTTGCTTGGAGCCGCGCAGGGGCCAGCTGGAGCCCATCCCCATTGGGTCCGGCCCATTGTCGCTGCTGAAGATGATCACAGAATTCTGCAGCATGCCTTTTTCGTACAGGGCCTCGACAACAGAGCCCGTCGCCTGATCCATTGTGTCCAGCGTGGCTGCAGACCAGAAGACGCGAGCATAATACACAGCTCTAAGATGACGCTTCCTATAGCGAGTGCAAAGGAAGCGCCTGTGTGACGTTACGTGTCGATCAAAAGCCTGAGCGTCTAGTCTTGGCTGCATGTCTAAAGTTTAGGAAGCAAATATTAGCGGATGATGTTTAGGTTTTTGCCGATGACGTAATCTGTTTTGTTTTTATTAGCTTCTAGCGGAAATGATTTAGCCAAAAACTTTAGAAGCCTGGTTATAATAAAGAATTCATGGAGGTCAACATTGTAAAACGCAGTTTATTGACTATCAGGTTATACTTACTCTCGCCAGTATCTATCCAACAATATATCACATGGTTCCCTAATTATACCTTACATGCTTAATTATAATGAACTATTGCCTAATTAATTTGTAACTAAGCTATCTTATATACTTGCACTCAACACTAACGATACATCGACACACACACACACACACACACACACACACACACACACACACACACACACACACACACACACACACACACACACACACACACACACACACACACACACACACACACACACACACACACACACACACACACACACACACACACACACACACACACACACACACACGCACACGCACGCACGCACGCGCGAGTTTAAGAATATGCCGATGCAGGTGCCAATTTAAACAGGAATACAATTGCTTTAAACTTTCACCCAAATGCTTCAGCAGAAAGTTGTGCTACATTATCTACGTTTTGTAGCTGATGAAGACGTCCCGGTCAGTTCTTTGCCCACGGAGAGCGGCCTCACCAGGGCACTCATTTTAGCAACTAAGTTTATAGACACGCCTTGCATATGACAGAGTCCGAACAAATCGACAAAGCAGAGAGGGAAGCATCAGAAAGTTTGTGTTCAAACAAAACGTGACTGGCCAGTTCAGTCGATTGAGTGATTGCCTCGGGAGACGGTGACTCTTGGCTAGAGCCCCAGCATGCGTTGATTTTCTCTTCAACTACGATTCATGTAATTGCGCTTTGGTGAATGCTAGTTGTCGTCAGGTCAGAACGACAAATAGAGCTTTCCGCGAAATGAGATCGATAGTAGCATTGCCTCATATATAGTTCCGCTTCCAAACGTCTTGGGATTTGTGACGCCAGCGTTGTTTTTATCCAGTGAAAAATCGCTGTGCCGAAACTCGATCATTATTATGCTGTGTAGCATATAAGCCTCGATTGAACGGTAACCGGGCGTTCATCATAGTGAGGAGGACCCGAGAGAAACCTCGCAAAAACGCCCGTCCAGCCATTCGTGCCAATAACTCGGTCTCGCGCGTTGCTCTCGCGTCGTGCTCTCGCGCCATACTCGCGCGATGCGGCTGCTGCCGAAGCTCATCTTCCTCTGTACAGGAGGCCGTCGCGAATGACGAAGTGAGCAGTCTGGCGGCGGATAGCACGAGGTTCTGGTGCGGCCGATGGGTCCCAGAGAAAGCAGCTAAGACGAGCTATCCGAGGATCCTGTTGTTGCTCGCCAGCCATGTTGCGCAAGGGATGTGTCAACGAAGAGCATCCGACGCAGAAACGGCAGGGGCTGAGAGGTGGTAGGGAAAAGTGGAAAAAGGCGTCGGCGTCGTTTTGCTTCCGGCCGGAGCGATAGATGACACGAATATCGTACTCTTGGAGACCGAGAGCCCATTGGGATAGCCGGCCTGTAGGGTCTTTCAAGGAGGACAGCCAACACAAGGAATGGTGGACCGTGACGATGTCGAATGGGCGGTCGTACACGTAAGGGCGAAACTTGGAGATCGCCCAAATTATGGCTGGAATTCCTGTTCTGTACTGAGTAATTAGATTCTGCTTTGGTCAACGAACGGATCACGTAGGCAACGACGTATTCTTCAAAACCGGGTTTGCGTTGTCTAGGAAAAGCACTGAGGCCAACGCCACTGATATCTTTACGAATTTCAGCGGGAGCAGTTGGATCGAAGTGCCGTAAAATGGAAGGTGAGACGAGAAGACGACGCAAGATTGTAAACGCGTTGTTGCAGGCGTTTTACCAACCGCTCAGGTCGTCGCTGCGCAGGAGGTTCGTCAGAGACGCGATGACAGTGGCGAAATTTCGGACAAATCGTCGGAAATAGGAGCATGAGGAGTTCCTTCATAGTTGACGGCTTCGGGAACTCAGCGACGGCGCGGAATTTGGCAGGATCAGGAAGTACGCCGTCCTTGGAGACGACATTCCCTAAAATCGCGAGTTCGCGAGCACCAAAACGACACTTCAGGTTAGTTGGAGCCCGGCTTGGGTCAAACAGTTCAACACGCACCCCAACCAAAGAAATTGGCTCTCAAAATCAGGAAAAGACGACAATGCCATTTAAATATCAGAGACAAGTATTCCACTTCAGGCCACGGAGAATCGAATCCATCATGCGCTCAAAAAGGGCCGGCGTATTACAAAGCTCGAATGGCATGACGTTAAATTCGTATAGGCCATCAGGTGTTACAAAAATTACAAAAACAGTCTTGGCGCGTGCGGCATCGGATAGGGGGACTTGCCAATATCCTGATTGCAGGTCTAAAGACGAAAAAAAATGCAACTGCATGTAAGCAGCTGATGGCGCCATCAATTTGAGGCGGCGGATAGACGTATTTGCGGTTGATGTGGTTAAGGCGCCGATAATCGACGCAAAACAATATAGTGCCATCCTTTTTATTTACAAGAACGACAGGCGAAGCCCACGGACTACTAGAAGGTTGAATGACACCCCGCGGAAGCACGCCTTGGTCTTCAAATTCTGTCGTTCAGCGGCCAAGACACGGTGTGCGCTTTGACGCAGCGGATTGTGGGTACCGGTATCAAACTCGCGGGTGACGGTAGACCTGCGGCCGATTCAGCTTTTTGAAACATCACACGAAGAGCGACGCGGGTTGCTCGGGTTCAGTAAGTTCAGTAAGTGAAGAAGCGCGACGCGAAGTGAAGAAGCGCGAGAAGAGCGACGCGAGTTCAGTAAGTGAAGAAGCATGGGCGCGCTGTGGTGAGGCGAGGCTTGCGTCGACAGAACCAGAAATGACTTCGGCTGCAGCGGCCGGTCGGCAAGCGGTCGGTCGGCAGCGGAACCAAAGTAGGCAGAAGAGGAAGGACCTGGCATGTGTTCAGCAGACGGGTCGTGAGTAATCCGCAGGCGGCACGATGCAGCGACGACAGTAACGCATGTGTCCTGGGACATCACACTCATAACAAATCAGTAGATTATCTCGAGTACGCCAAGGTTTCGAACGAAGCGGTGTCGGCCGCGGGGGATTGAAAGCGGCTGGTGGAGGGCGGAATGGGATATCCAAGTCGGCATCTGAGGACATCGGCATACATGGAGGCGGCGCTGTGACAGAAGCCTGCTGAGGAACAGTTGGCAACACCTCAGCCACTTGACCACGAATCACAGCCTGAAGGGTTGGGGCCAGGTTAGATGCCTCGAACGCTATGAAGAAGGGACAATTGTCTTGCGACTTCCTCGCACACGAAGTCCTTAATCTGGTTAAGCAGCGAGCTGCTGGTCGTCGGCACAGCTAGGCTGGAGAGTGAATCAGACTGCATGGATGGCGGTTGTTCTGGAATGCGCTGTTTGCGGAGCTCATCAATAGGTCTGACAAAGTGTGAAGATTTCGGCAATGGTGGTGGGGTTGTGACAAGCATATGGAATGCGTCTGCCTAGATGCGTTTTGAAATGTGTCTGATGCGATCCGCTTCCGGCATGGACGTGTCTACACGGGTGCACAGGCTCAGAACATCTTCTATATAACTTGTGAAGGATTCACCGTGCAGCTGTGTTCTAGATCGCAGGCGCTGCCCGGCGCGTAGCTTTCCGACAGCAGGGCGGCCGAAAATTTCGATTCAATTTTTCAAATCAGACATCATCCAGATGTCAGAAAAGGCCCACTTAAAGGCAGACCAGGTTGTAAACCTTGCTTCGTGGTTGTAGTACCACAGGCTGACAAGGTCTGTGAGGTAGAACACTACGTTGTTCAGCTTCATGGCTTCGCCCCATCGGTTGTGGCCGCTTACCAGATCGTAGGAAGCAAGCCAATCCTCCGCATCGTGATCGTCGGTTCCGCTGAATATGGCCAGGTCCCGCTGTCCGGGTGCACGCCTGGGCAAACGACAGGGGCAGGCGAAGAAGCAGAGGGCTGGCTCACGTCAGTTGTCATAATAAGTGCGATGATGCGGCTGTCGAGCTCCAGGATGGTAGAATAAGGGTCGATCCCACACCTCCACCAAGTTGTAACGGGGTTCATAGTAGCGAAAAGGACCGGATAGAAACCTCGAAAAAGCGACCGGTCTAGCCTTTCGTGCGAACAACTCGATCTCGCGCTCAGCGCTCACATATATATATATATATATATATATATATCCATTATATATCCATTATTATATGTATATATCCATATACATATATTGCCATTACCACGTCCTAATATCCCGCGTGCTAAACTGCCAGTTGCTCATACTGTTCCCTGGACGTTACCTTCTTTATAAACTTTCATCTGTGCGCCATCATCATCATCATCATCAGCCTGACTATACCAACTGCAGGGCGAAGGCCTCTCCCATATTTCTCCAATTAATCCGATTCTGTGCTAGCTGCATCCACTTGACCCCTGCGAACTTCTTAACCCCATCCGCCCACCTAACTTTCTTCCGCCCTCTGCTACGTTTTCCTTCCCTTGGAATCCAGTTCGTTACCCTAAGCGACTGTGCGCCATGTCATTCCAAAAGCGACGACAGGGCGTGGGCACTTGCACGTGCATTCCCGAGCTAGAACGCGTGGGCGCTTCACTGACAAAAAAGGTAACCAACTTTCACAAGCACGCAGCAGATCATATGAAAGAGTGCAATATTAGAATCGACAACCTAAATTATCATTAAATGCAATGACTTTGGAAAACATCATGCTGTAGCATTGTCAACGGATAAGGGTAATTGCACAACCTTGGAATGGTTGTTTATTTTTACTGTACTGCTGCCTTATGATTAGCTAATATCAGGCTGTGCCTCCAAGATCGCTTACCTGCGTACCCTATTCGATTCGTGTCGCCAATGTAGAGGAATTTCCGCACGTTCTCTTCCGGTGGTCGGAAAAGGTGCCCAACGGTGCCGATGTGCGGGGCTTGCATGCTGAGAAATAGAAACAGTGGCTGCATGCACAGCAGCGCGCACATGCGCCGCTTAAGAGGGTTGATTTGGTGAATTGGTTGAAAACACTTTCACACAAAGAAATTCCAGGGGTGCACTTAAGTCTGCTTAGGTGCAGTAATGTGAAAGCGTTTTTCTTACTGCTACCAATTATGTTGTCTGAGGCGAGATTCATTGTCTTCGCTTTGTTTGGATTTTATATGCGCAGATTTCGAAACGCTTTCGTTCCTTTCCATAACACATACCCAGGGACACGTTTTTAAAGTTTTGTTAACCTTTTTTTTTTTTTTTTTTTTTTTTTGCTGGCACTGTTGTCATTTTCCTCAGCGCCATCCGCATCCTTAGCTAGACCAGATTTGCTGAGTCGCGTTCTCAGTCGGCGTGGAGTAGTGGTTTGCGCGCACGGCTGACGAGGGGAAGTATGGTGGTTCGATTTTTGGTGAGTTTTCTCTCTTAAATTTGAATTCGTGCCAATTCGGTCTGATGACAGGCTGTGATGACAGGCTCTGTCCGCGCCACTCATGAGCCAAGAAATGCTTTCGCATTAAACCATTCTTAGGCCATGCATGCAGCTGGGCCGCTTAGTTTGCCATTTCATTGGTTATCGATGCCGCGTTGACCCCCCCCCCCCCCCCCCCCCCCAAGCAGCTAGTGCTGTTGTCAGGACCATCATTGATCGGGAACTTCTGCTTGGGATGGATGAATGCAGTGCTCATGCTGTCTAGCCAAAGGGGATCACTGTCACGCCCTTTCAGAATGAAACCTTAGAATGTTGGTGGCATAAATGCCTCGATGCCGCGTAGTTTTCAGAGCAATATGCAGTTTCTTCTCAGCCGCGGCCATGCGTGGTATATGGGTTGTGCGAGGTAGCGATACCCCATGCTGTCACGAAGTTGGGAGGAGCGATAAGAAAACCTTCCAGGCCTCTTGGATGCCGAGTAAAACATGGTACTACTAGGCCATGCAGCAGCGTTCTTACGGCTTGATTGAAACGGGACTTTACGCCTGGTAATCAGTTGCAATCAGCTGCGTGCTGAGTAACGCGGTAGTCGAACAGGAGCCATTAATGTTGTCGAGTCATACCTCTAGATCTTCCGCCAATTTCAAGTTTAAACTTCCAAAGTCAAGCCAGCGTAACACCAGTCTTTACCCATGACCTTGCCCTGTGCCCTTAAGGGAATGTCGTCTAGACAAACAATACTTAAAAAACGCCATGACGTCACGAGATGATGTGATCACTTTGTATAAAGAGGCTGCCGAGCTTCTGCCTCGCCAGTCATGAGTCAGGAGCCGAGCACGTCGGATCGAGAAGCTCGTAACGCTGCTAAACGTCAGCTTCGCCAACTAAATGACGGAATCAGATTACCTAGCGGATATAGCTTGTCCAGGAAACGGATTGGCGAAGCAATGACACAGAACCAAGCCAGTAGGGGCAGGGAACCCCTGACCACGAGAGGTACTACTCGCAGCAAACAGGGAACGGACCGGTGACCGAAGGCGCGAGAAGCGCGCTGCTGAAAACATCACTCAAGTTAGCGCCCAAGCCTCTGGCGTTTCTAAAGAACGGCTTACAGACTACACCAATCGCTTAGCGGAATCAGCATCGGCCACCACATGGTTCAAGCGAGGCTTTACGGTGGTTACCTGTGTCAAGCGTGCGGCCGACCATAGAGTAAGAAACCCTATGCGGCCGACTATGTCACTTCAACGACTTCATTTCGTTACGAACAGCTATCACGCGACTTTCGGTTTAACTAAGCTGAGTCACGCATTGCTATTTTTCATTTTCTCACTCACCTCAGAGGCATCATGATCCTTGATGATGGTCTTCGCCCTGCCCAAGAAGATGTCCATGGAGTAAACCCCGTAGGCATCTGTCATCAGCTGCTCGTTGAACCAGAAGTCGTAGCCGCACGATCCGTTCTGCAGGCAGCCACCAGAAAGAACGAACCGTTAAGCATGCCATAAGACTGCACTATTCTAGAAGTGCCCTCTCTTTTGGTTAGCGCCGTACTATTGGGTGAAGAAGCCTTGGCGTCTGTATGACCGCCGTAATATGAAATATGCAGCCATTTCGAACCACGAGCATTACACACGCGGGAATTTCACTGTCGCATGGGCTGCGGCCGTGTTCAAAATATTCGTACACGTCCTTGAAAGAATTGTTTCGCGCTTCCAATCTCCAGCTTTTGTGCAGAATTTCGCAACAATTTATATTTCTGAGGTCCTAAACACGCTTTTTTAATTTACAAGGACACACCTTGACAGTACAACCGGCTGCTTATTTTCGCGGAAGAAAAAAAAAAAAAACCAGATAAGAGCTTCTCGCAGGAAAAAGGCCTCCTGAGAGTTCATGTCTTTTTAAGCCGCGAGATTGAAATATGTGGATAATAATTGTATTCACATGTGATGACGCACTCTTGACGCGAAGTGCAGCGCCAAAATACACCGAGAAAGTAAAGACAACAAACCAAGCCTCACCCACAAAACAAGCAGCGTTAAAGGCGACCTTAACCCAATGAACAGCCGCTCCAGCTGTTACTGGTTTCACAAGCCACTGGCGCACTCGCATTCAACTTTTCTCTTTACATGACACCGCGGCGGAATGTTCGTGCAAATAAACATTTGATTCTCGACAAGGTCACTCTTCTAAAGGTAACCCTTAGACGAAAAAAATGTCGAATGTGATTGCTTGAACTGAGTGGTTATAGTAGACTTAGAAAAGTAGCTGTCCCGCTATACTATTGCTAAAGGTCTTTGTTAGCACAAAAATTCCCAGAGTATCTGCTGTGAGTTTGTCTGAGACTCCTCTGTCCTTCACGGGAAGAAATGTTCTATGGCTTTGAATATAGTTTGAAGGAAACTGAATATGTGTGCAACAGACAACTGAGCTGGGATCGCGGAAAGAAGGGAGCAGTAAAACCGATGATTGTATGAAGCTTTTTTTCTCCGGGTGCATTATGGGCTACCTGTACATGTTCTGTCATTTGTGTACAGCGACTTTCTTAATCGCTTAATCGCCGCATCAAGCCGAACTGCGTGCACTGTCACCGTTGCAATGCTTGTTTTATTAAGGCGAAAACCTTTCAGCGCTCATACTCGCGGTGACCGTCCGTCCGTTACATCGAAAGGCTGGAAAAGTGCCAGCTATGACCCTCCCTCGCACCGACGTACACCTTCCTCGCTTCTCGGCCACAGGTGGCGGCGCTGAAGCGCATGCGCAGCTTTCGCATAGCAACCGTGACGTCACCTGCACTGGCAGGCGGAGCGAGTACCTCCTTCGTCAGACGGGGTGTGTTCCCAAATCGTAGGATATTTTCCATTTCGTGGGAAATGCAAGCTACGAAAGGAAAACATAATATTTATTTTCAACCCATTAAAAATGTGCGAAATTTCTGCTGTTACATATATGTTTCCTCGAGAAAATGTGCAGAGACATAAGGAAAACGCCGAGCTGACCTTTTTCGGGGAGCAGAATTTCTTCAAGTCGTCACTTTCCTTCCTGGCCTAGGTTGCAAATTTGCCAATGAATTGCGTGCGTGACACACAGCACAAGCGCCCAGAGTGTGGAATTCCGGATTCACTTAAGGTCGGAAGGGGAGAGCATTATTTTCTCATAGTCCCTTGTGTGATATCTTTTCACGTACGCACTGATTTCCGGAGCTCATTCAGACACATTCCGAAGAACGTTCTGTGGCTATGCAACCAAGGCCAGGGAGGAGACATTTTTGTCCTTGTGCCCTGGACACGATCAGGCCTCGGCCTCGGTCGAGGGATGCGGAGGAGAGAAGGGGGTAATTAAATGGAGAAAAAGTGCGAGGTCGCTAGGGGCGGGGTTAGCCCAGGCCGCTAGCCAAAATAATGTTGCTGCTGGAGTCATAGCGTTTCTAAACAGCATATATTTAGAAACAGTGTCAGCCTGCACAGATAGCTTCTGGAAGGCGTCATGAAGAACTATCTCTTTGGTTAACATTATGCGTGGGATAACTATTTTATTTTATTGTGCTGTGCTACTTTTGTAATGAATTTGATTGGATGTGTCCGCTGTTAAAATTATTCCTTCACGAACGATTACTTCGAGGGAAAATAGGGACATTTTGTGTTGACCCCATGGGAAAATACAGCTAACCAATGTGGCAATACTGCAGACGTGTCGTTGCAGTCGAGTGAGTGAGTCGGACGGCTCCCAAGCGGCCCAGTGATTCCGCACCAAGCGGTTCGGATAAGCGCAGGAAGGAGGATTCCCCCAACACCAAACGGCGGAAGATCAATGAGAAAATGCGTCAACGACGGCTCCAGGCTTCTCGTGGGTCTATAAGGCGAGAGATGCGGAACGAAAGCGTTTGCGACGGCTCAATGCTTCGCCTGAGACGAAAGCAAGAGCATGTTAGCAGTCACTGGCCGTCGAAGTGGCGCGGCAAAGGCTCTTAAGACTGCCAAAGTGCCCCCATAGTTTTTATTTCCCAGCATGCCTCTGAATGCAGTTAGCGTGTCATCATATAACGCTGTGGGTGTAATGGCACCAAAATGGCCAGTGCGGCCACGAATGCCGGCGCCAATTTAAGCTACCTTGCCATCCCACCGCTCCCCTACATTCAATACTCTCTATTCGTGTATAAATTGGCTTGTGTGGCCCTCTTCCCACCACGTCCATAATTCCACTATAATGGCTGTCGCCGGATTATCGATGGCAGTGATTATATTTCGCGCGACGCCATAACTCGCCTTTACCTGCTTTTGTACACCGTGACGCTGCCATGCTCATCTTTCATAACCTTATTCTTCGCATTGGTATTTCTTTGTATTGGCATTGTTTTTCGCAAGGTATTTGTCAGTGATTTAGGCTGTCCACATCTCCGACATTGTGGAAACTAGCATTTTATGACGGCGAGCACTCTTCAAAGAACAGAGAACACTGCACTTACGAAAACCAGTGACATTTTCCCAAGCTGTGGTCACGTGGGTTACTACAGTTATAATCACAGCGTTTCGCCGCAAGAGGCAACATCAGTCGTTTTCATGCGACTTTCCGGGCCGAATTAAAATTACAAACCCTAATTTCTTGGGTATTGTAGCGCTTGATATATACCATAGGATGCAAGATCCTTTCATTTACACCCTAATACCATTACATATTTTTGTCACTGTTCTGTCCCTTTAATATGACTTCCAATGGGCGTTTGTTCGGCGTGACCATGTAATCTACATTGATTAAATGATTTATTGATATATCGACAATCCGCCTTTTTCACAAGGCTGCTCTGCGCATGCGCGCTTCTCCCCTGGTTGAAAACAAATCACGAACCCCAGCTGCGCATGCGCAATTCTTGGCCTCCGCGATTAGCGCAGTCATATCTGATCTCGGAGGCCATGTGTAGTTAATATTCGTGACAGGCGTATGCGATAGATGGCGGTAGCTGTCAAGAACACACACCGTCATTTCGCTGGCGGCTGCATCTCCCAAAGACGTTTTGAACAAGTAGCGGACGAATTTTAAACCACACCCAGAGGGCGTTACATTTTGTGAAAAAGGCGGATTAGTTGTGAGTTTTAATGACAGAGGCGGGAAGCAATTCGGCAACTGCACGTACATAAGTAACCGTGTGGGTGACGTAGTCCTCGCCGTGGTTGAGAAAACCGACGTAACTGTCAAAGCCTCGGCGCGTTGGAATGTGGCTCCAAGTCGAACACCCGATATGCCACTGAGAAAGAGAAAAAAAGAAAGAACATTGAAAGTCATGTATAATCTTCGATAGCTTGTTGTCGTTCTTCGAGCCGAGAAAGTTTGTTCTACTGCAACAAAATAGTGATTACAAGATTCTATGCAGCCATCTACGCCAAAAGAAAACAGCAAATAACTATTATCCTATGCGTTCCGCATAGTCACTCACCATGAAAATAATGGGGCAACGATGAGCAGCTCCTAAAATCACCTTCCTGGGCAGCGTGGTTCAGTGCTGTTAAAAAATATGTGACCTCATGGCACTTGAAGGAGATGTCGCAATGCGGGGCATGATGAGTTGCATCTTAAGGTTAGCAGGTAGAGCAAGTTCGTTCATAACAACGCGCACATAGGGCGCTGTGCGAACGTATCCGTTCCTTAGTGTTTCGTTATCTCTCACTGTTCCTAACTTAAGAATAAGCACACGCTGACTTTAGGGAGGATGGTTTTATGCTCTGCGAGATGAAGAAACAGCAGCGCGGAAGCTTTTCAGGGGCTACCTGGCGAATGACTGGCCTGCAGTGAGCCCCCTGGCAACATCGGACCGGCGAAGTTGTGGGCTTCAGGCTAACCACAAGAAATTATAAATAAGCGGAGATGTCCCCTGAACTTCCTATTTTCACACCCTTACATATAAAAAACGCTCTAACAGTAGTGACCAGCATGATTAACTCAAAATACCACATTGGGCGATGTAGGCCTGAAAGAAATAACGAGGGAAACACAAGAAAGACCGCCCAATGTTGCTTTTTTATACTACTTGATTGCTACGTGCGTTTTACGCTAGATCGCCTAATGCGTTGGATTATTAGTTCCTAGATTTGCTAGTTACGCAATATATTATGATGGCAGGTGCTGGAATGATCGCCAAGGACCCTTCTCGACTTCGTTGCAGCCGACGACTCGCTGGACTTTCGCATTTGCCCTTAAACATGCTCCAGGAAGGCGATGTATACGACAGCAGCGGCACTCGTTTGACAGCAGTACCGCGAGCCCCGGACCTTTTCTGACAAGGCAGATAGATGATGACGTGGATGAGTGGCTCACCAATTATCAGCGAATAAGCAAACACAATCGCAAGTGCCTGCAGAAACGTGCGCAATGTACCGTCTTTGCCAAAAGTACCAGGCTGCATGTTTTGCTTCTCACTTGTATTATAAAGCCGATAAGGATTCCCACTTTATTACAACTAGTTAAGAAGTGAGGACAGGTACCCACCTTTACATTTCAGAGATTTAGAGCTTCAGAAGTAGTATGAATCCGCTACCACAGGGCTGAAAAGCAGATTCTGCAGCCTGGTTACTTTTGGCAAAGACGGTACATTGAAGAGGTGCTGAAACTCTGCAAAGCTGTAAATCTTCTAATGTCAGAAGACAGAGTTGGCCACCTCTTAAATGGCATCGCAGAGGACGTCTAGAACTTTTATTGCGATAGCAATACTGTGCCAGGTTTCGGCCCGCCGCGTCTTCCCGCAAGGGCCGCGTTTGACCTTGAACAGCCGCGAAGAAGAAGAAAAAAAAAGAAGGAGAAAAAGAAGGAGGAGGAAGAAGAGGGAAGAGGAAGAGGGGGAAGAGGAGGAAGAAGAGGAACGCTCGGTCACCGGCAGCTAATGCTTTCGTTCCACATTCTGTTCAGCAGCAATTCTGTTCAGTTGCTTGAAAGCCACTGATGGCAGAACAAGAATATCACAGCTGTACAGTTCGTTTGCGAGTGTCGGTAATGTCTACTGCATCATTTGTTGGCCATAATTGGTACGGCATTTATGAACATTCCAAGGCTCTGCTTTGTGTAAATTATTCACTGTTTTATTTTGTTCTAATCCAGCGAGTCTGACCAGGGTGTCATCGCATTTCATTATTGCAAGTTTGTAGTTATAGCACCAGCCTATAGGTATATATATATATATATATATATATATATATATATATATATATATATATATATATATATATATATTATTGGTATAATGCTATGCGTCTGAAAAAGACCAACGGTGTGATAAAAATGTGGAACTTACATGCAATGCGTACGACCCGTTTTTGTAGAACAGCAAGTTTGTTAATATTTTCAGCTGTTGTTGTCGCCCATACGAGACATTCATTGTTAATTATAGACGAGAACAAGTTGTTATAAAGTAGCATGGTAACAGTCATAGATCACTCCGGAGCAGACCAGGCAGCCTGCAGGATAGCACAGCGACTTATCTGCTTTCTACGTTTTACGCAGCCGCCTCCGGCCAGGTTTACGACGAATTGATCATCGGCGCCGACGACCAGTGCATCGCCCATCCAGCCGGGATACTGCCGTACTTCACACATGCGACTACGAGCCCCTCGGATATGCCGCAAGCCGCGCCTGCGCGACTCGTGAAAGGACACTGACACCACGTGACATGGCCCATATATAAAGCCACACCGGCCTGGACGGATCATCACTCCGGAGCAGACCAGGCAGCCTGCAGGATAGCACAGCGACTTATCTGCTTTCTACGTTTTACGCAGGTATGTTGTCTCCCTAGCGATTGAATTTTTAGCTCCTGGTCTGCTCCAAGTGAGGGTGTTTTAAGTGTGTTTGATTTTTGTGCTGGTTTTTAGTGTTACTAGTCATTAGTGTTTACTTTGCTAACAAAATGAGCGACAAGCCACCTACGACTATAAAAGAGTTGGCCAAGGCATTCGCAGACTTCGAAGCTCGTTTCGACGGCAAAGAAGAAAGGTTGAAAGAGGCCTTGAAAGAAATAATCGAGACAGAACTGGAAAGTGTGAAACAGTCGGTGCAGTTCATGAACGAAAAGTTTGAAGAATTCAGGACTAAGATGATTACGCTGAAAACAGAACTTGCTTCTGTAAAGGATGAAAATCACGAGCTCAAACAGGAAAATAACCGTCTTGGTAAAGAATTGAAGGAGTTAAGGAGCGAGGTTATTGACCTCCAGCAATACAGTCGAAAGAAAAACTTGGAGGTAAAGGGCATTCCCTTAGAACAGGAGGAAGACCTCTTTCAGACCATGGAAACCATTTGCACTTCATTGAAATCAGATATTCAAGAAACAGACATAGAAGTTATACATCGCGTCCCAACGAAAGACAAAAGCAAGTCAAATATCATTGTGAAGTTTACTTCCCAGAAAGTCCGGGACAGTGTCCTGAGAGCAGCTAAGAAATGCCGGCTAAATACGTCTGTGTTAGGTTTTGATGATCCCGACCCCATCTTCATTAATGAACACCTTTGTCCGGCGAATAAACTGCTCCTCGGAAAAGCTCTTGCAGCAAAACGAGAAAAAAAATGGAAGTATACTTGGGTATCCGACGGCAAAATCCTCATGCGAAAAGCAGACAAAACAAAGGTACTTCATGTGACATGCGTCGAAGATCTGAGCAGAGTTGTCTAAACAGATGGCATACAATATTTCCCAGATAGAGCAAGCCAGGCTTGCGCACGATGACTTATCTATCTTAAATTGCAACGTACGAAGCATTCGCAAAAATTCTGACAATCTTCTAGCGTACCTGTCACAGTTTTCATTCACATATGACGTGATTGCTATCACAGAGACGTGGTTAAGAGAGGCCGAATCCGTTTTTATTCCAGGCTACAAAATGCTGTCACTATCAAGGTCTGGCAGTTCACGTGGCGGTGGGGTTGCCCTTTTTGTCAAAACTGCATTACATTATTGTAGCTCCGATATTAAGAAATACAGCAACGAAGCAATTGAAGCTCTTTTCATTAAACTTCAGTGTGGCCCCGTAATTGGCGTGGTTTACCGTCCTCCGAATTCTAAAATACCACAATTCATTTCTGACATGGAAACTATTTTGATGTCATATGCGAGTATAAAAAATCCCATTGTTATCTGTGGCGACTTCAACATTGACCTATTATCAGACAACTGCAGTGACTACGTTTTTCTTCTTCAATCATTCAATTTTAAAAATGTCATCAACTCTGCAACTCGGATAACCAGTCAAACTGCATCCCTCATCGACCATATGTTGTGTAACCTTGATATGAATTTTCGGGCAGGTGTGTGTGATGTTTTGATTGCTGATCATTGTCCGACATTTATGTTCTTGCCCCGATCCTGTATGTCACCGTCTAGTCAAAATCATCCAAAGCGATCTTTCCGTATTGATTACACGTGAGTTAGAAATATACTTAAGAGCATTACTTTCAGTACTATATGTAATGATGACGACGTAAATATTGAATTTGAAAATTTTCTCTCGTACATCAAAAATGCAATCGGCCAATCGACACGGGAGTGTGTCAAACGCAACTACAAAGATCCTGTATGCCCATGGATAACTCAGGATATACTTGACGTCCTGAAGAGAAAGGATTCATGGTACAATAAATGAAAAAAAAAAACAAAGTAAATGACTATTACCGAACGCAGTTTAAATATTACAGGAATAAGTCAGTAGCCATGATCAGAAAATCGAGAAAACTGTATTATACCAAACTGGTTAGTCAAAACAAAGGGGACACGAAACAACTATGGAAGATAGTTAGAAATGCAACTGGTATAGATAAACACAAAGAGGTCACCCCATATAGCATTTCTCTTCAAGTTGCTAATGATTTCAATGAATACTTCACTAACATTAGTAATAGCCTTTCTAGCCAATCCCCACTATCGCTATCTAGTTAATCTGTACCAACAACTGTATGCGAACATTTTCATTTTCGCGCTATTACCACTGAAGACATAAAAGCTGTTGTAAGTAAGATGGCAGTAAACAAAGCAACCGGTCTTGACGGCATTCAATCAAGGGTAGTCAAAGATAACATAGATATCCTCTGCCCTTACCTTTGCCACTTGTTCAATCGTTCCCTAGAAAATAATCGCTATCCTGATACACTGAAAGTTGCTAAAATAGTTCCAATATATAAAGCAGGAGATCGTAACCAGCCAGGTAGTTACAGGCCGATATCGGTACTAAGTGTGATTAATACACTTTTCGAAAAACTAATAGCAAAACAAGTAAAAACATTTCTTGACAACAATAATATCATTACACCTCAGCAACATGGATTTGTCGAAAATAGGTCAACTTCCACAGCAGTGTTAACTTTATCACAAGCTATTAATTCTGCCCTGCATCAGAACAAAATAGCTGTTGTTGTTTTTTTAGATATTCAAAAGGCATTTGATACGGTATGTCATCCTATATTGTTGCAGAAATTGGAAAGTTACGGTTTTGTCGATAACTCGTCCAAATTTTTTCACAGCTATCTATCTAACCGTAAGTAAAGAGTACTTATTAATGATTTTATATCAGATGTCAACGATGTAACCTGTGGTGTGCCACAGGGTTCTGTTTTGGGTCCCATGTTGTTCTCACTTTATCTCAACGATCTCCCGCAAGTGCTACGCTTTTCTCAAGTACTACTGTATGCAGACGACACCGCTCTTGTGGTTACTGGGGAATCTCTTCAGGCAATTCAGAAGATCATAATGAATGAGCTGACAATGCTGTCTTCCTGGTTCCTCAACAATCGCTTAACGCTGAACATTGCCAAAACTAAGTATATAATCTTTCACTCTAGACACAAGACTATTAACAATACATTTACACTTACTCTAGGTAGCTCGTTAATAGAACCAGTTTCTTCTTTTAAATATTTAGGGGTTATATTTGATTGCCATTTACACTGGAAAGAACAAATTAACAACGTATGCAAAAAATTAGCATTTGGGTGCCACACGCTCATTAAGGCGAGATACTATTTTCCTTACGATATACTACGTTCCCTCTACTTCTCGTTTTTCCATTCACATATCAGTTACTGCTGTGAATCTTGGGGTCAAACATATAAAACATATTTGTCGCCTTTACATCGTCTTCAAAAGCGGGCATTGAATGCAATAACAACTAGTAATTTTGATCAATCCAGCAGCAACATTTTTGATGCCAACAATATACTATCGTACCTAACCTTGCGTAACTACAAAGTTGCGCTTGGGATCAACAATATAATTAGCACTAACTCCCCCCTTCCATTAAGTCTATTTGTCCAGCCTTCGCGTAATACTAGGCAGGCATCTAACTGTAATTTTAACCTTCCCAAATGTAGAAATGTGTATGGTGAACGACTGATGGAGTTCAATGGTGTTAAAATATGGAATGAATTGCCGATCGAGGTAAAAGCCGCCAGAAATTTTAAATTGACATGTAAACTATATTACCAGTCTAATCAAATTCTGCCTGAATTTCTTTCTTAGTGAAATTCCCATATGTAGCCTAGTTCTTGAAACATGCTTTACACTTGTATTTGTTGTTGCGTAGATGCAATAGCGTGTGCGCAATAATTTTTGTGAGTGTATGGTGTAGTTCGCTTGCACTTTATTGTACTTTGTAACCATATTCTTTCTAATTTTTCTTTTCTTCATTGTAGTACTATTATGCTTATCGATTTTATTTGGTACTCATAATTATGTGGGTATTTTATTTTACTTGCTGTTTGCTGTATTCTTGTCTATGTACGCAACTGTAGCAGTAATGTTGCGTTTATATCACAACTGTTCCTTTCAATCATTGATCCTCTATGGCTGAACCTGATAGTAATATTTGTATTTGGACCGGCCACTAGCCTACTGAGCTATCGGTCCAAACAGTGTTTGTACATTTTATTTGGTTTTGTCAATAAAGTTCCTTGAAAAAAAAAAAAAAAAAAAGCAATGACGACATATGATACCAACTGTTTGAGAAAGCTTGCTAATTAAGTAAATGATATGGTCGTTCCACGACATATATATGTAAAGTATACACCAGGTGTGTTATAAGACCGCACAAATTCTGCTCTGTTACTGTCTGGATCTATCAAGGGTAGCTCAAAATGTTTATGGCGTTGTTGAAACAACACAGCTTTAGTTTTATTAACGTTAATTTGCAAATAGTTTCTTAAGGTCCAAGTGTTTATTTCATTTAAAGTTTTATTCGCTTGAATTGCAAGATCAGTACTTTAAACTTCTGGGAAAAACACACTAGTATCATCTGCATATATTATGAACATAGCATTGCTATCGACTTGGACAATATCGTTAATATATAAAGAACTAAGAGAAAGGGGCCCAAGATACTCCCTTTGAGGAGCGCCAAAAACAGCGGATTCACTCTGGGAGAATTCACCAGCGATGCTTACAAACTGGGACCTGTGTTGCAGATACGACGAAATTAGCAAGAAGGCGTTGCCTCTGATACTATAATGATCCAATTTTCTCAGCAAAACAGAGTGATTAACTAGGTCAAAGGCTTTCGAAAAATCTAAAAACAATCCGAGTACCATGTGTCTCAACTCATAGTTATGCAATATGAGCAAAGAGAGCTAATTCTGTCGATCTGTTTTTGCGAAAACCATATTGAGCATTAGTGACAAGGCTGTTTTGGTCAGCGAGATAGGACAGTCGTTTCAGAGTAATCTTTTCTAGGCTTTATAAAAATTGGCAGGATTAACATGGGACGATATGGGACGGTAATTTCCAATTTCATTTTTGTTTCCATTCCTAAACATTATGACAACGTTCGCTGTTTACATGACACGGAAAGAGTTGGCACAGCAAACACGCGTTGAATATGTGAGCAAGGCAAGGAGCAATGATATCGATAATCATCTTTATAGGATGTATCTGCAAATCTGACGCATCTGTAGCTTTACAATTATTCAGCGATAGCAATGTCATTACGACTTCAGTTGTGGCAACCGGCTCTAGAAATGTTGTTTCACGATTTCGGGCACCCATAGAGGAAAATTAGTGTTTTTTACTCGATGTGTTTACGAAGGAAAGGAAATATTCATTAAAAACATCTGCCAGTGCTGCCCCCTTCAGTTCTATCCGATCTTGAACTATTTTTGGCGTTAGTTTTTCAGTCTCTTCAAAGGTAGAATTTAAAACCTCTCAGACATTTTTAGATCGACCATGGGCTGTATTAAAGCGGCTTAAGAAATATTCTTTTTTAGCGACACAAAGAGTTTTAGTGGCAAAGTTCCCGAAATTTCTGAACTTTTCAAACGCTTCAGGACACCTGCCTCGTGTAAATAGTTTGTAAAGTTTGTCTTGTTTTGTCATTAACTGCAATATATAGTTGTTGCGCCATGGATTTCTACCTTTATTTATGCAGGTAAATTTTGTAAGGGGAAATGAAGTATAGTATACGTCAATAAACTTTTAAAAAAATTTTATATACGCCTAATAAATGCTGCTTTTCTCAGACATCTTCCCAGCTAACAGTAGAAAGGCGCACTTTTAACTCAGATAGTGTGTGGTCATTGATAAGAAAAACTAATTGCTGGGCTAGTTGGTACATTACTCCTAAAAGGAAGGTTTCACAGAGCTAACAAATAGACACTAACAAATTGACACACAGGGCAGGTGCACACCAACATTTTTTTTTTTCGAAACAACACCACATGGGAACTTCTTCAAAAAGCAAATGCTCCCACACCGTTGGCAACATATGTATGCCAGTTTAGGCCTGTCTTAACAAAATTCAAAAAACGACTTTTACTAATAAATAATGATACTGATGAGTAACTGATGCATTCCGAATCTAGCATTTTTATATAAGAGGTTTCGAGCAACTCACGGGCAAGAGTATCCCTGCTCCTGCCTAAAATCCTGATTTCTGTGAACTTCGGTTCTCACTTTGACTTGAATCGCACGATTGTAAATGGGCAGGTAGATGTAAATTCGAACTGTTTTCCAGAGTACGCTCGGACTCTGCAGCCAAATTATTCACACTACGGCCAGTTTGGCCGATGTATACCTTGCCATAGGTTAAGGGGATTTGATAAATAACCCCGGTGGCCCATTTGACGTAGGGCCTGGCGTGCTTTTTAGAGCAGCCTTGTTTTCTATTGACATCGCCTGCGACTCGTACGCACATGCCAGCCAATTTTGGGGGGCGGAGACCATCCGGACTCCGTGTTTTCTAGCGACCCTCTTCAAATTGTGAGCCACCTTATCCATATAAGGGGCAACAAGAGGTCTGGTTGCGACCTCCTCTTTATGGTACCTTTTTCACAAACGATTGTGTCCTTTCATACTCTGCATCAAGGACTCCGTCACGGCCACCGCTAGGTGTTCAGGATAGCCCGCTTATCGAAGCCTCTTCAGCTGGTTATCGAAGCTCTCCTTTACCATGTGACAGCAGGGTCTCTGTAAAGCAAGCTTTAGCGCTTCCATCATTATTGCTCGCTTAAGTATCTCAGTGTGCACAGAACCGCAAGGAAGCAAATCCTTACAAACTCTGGGACGATAGCACCAGCAGACACCGTTTTGTGTGAACTTAAGATTTAGGTCTAAAGACTGCAAGCAATCATGCTCCGGTATTTCCGATGTGAACTTTAAGTCCTTCCCTCAATCCTGAAAAACATCTAGGATTTGTTCCACGGTTCTCTTATAAACCCGTCGTCCTGTCTTTTCAAAATGACTAAAACGTCGTCGACATATCTAAAAACCTTGAGAACTATTCCAGAGTCAAAAGTTACAAACAGGGGCCGGTCGATAGACGCAAGAAAAATTTTACATAACACGGGAGCAACACAGGAGCCAATACAAATACTCTTGTGCTGTAAATACAACCGGTTGTTAAAATTTATAAACGTAGAGTTCAGGTAAACTTCAATAGGGTCATGTTATTGTCAAAGATCATAGTAGCAGTATTCTGGAAGGGTGATACCATTCAGTTCAATGCTTTCTTTGACAGACACAAAGAGTTCTTGATGAGGGATAGAATAGTAAAGGTCTGCCACATCCACCGAAAAAGCATAATCTACATCTGCTATATTCTGAGACAAAGCTCACAAGACCTCAGGAGAGTTTCTGTAAGGCTGTAATGAAAAGGAGTAAGGTGACAGTGAAAAAAGAGAGAAAGAGGTGCCGGTAGTGGAAGGCTTCGGACGACCACAAGGCTTCCTTCATGACAGTCAGGAACTGTTAGTGGAGTGTTTCTTGAAAAAATATGTGTGAAATATTAACGAAACGTTGTCTGTAATTGTATCTACATGTCTTGCTCGAAATCTTTGCCTCAATCTATCTAAAAGGTTAAACAGCTGATGAGCTGTGCTCCAATTTCTTATTAAGAAGTAACGTAATCGCTGGTAAATTTTTTTAAGCATTCGCGAGTGCACTACCTTAGCTCTGTTTTGAATCATGGGAAATGATGAGGAAGAGGATGAATTGACCATTGTTGGACCAAACTTCAAAACCCGCCATTTTTTCTAACTCAAGGGGGGCCCCTGAGAACGGAGGACCTGGTTCAGTTGAACCCTTTGAACCCAGGATAATACGGCCCTGGCTGCGGCTCCAAACGGAACTCACCTTTCCCACAATGTGGTTCTTGTAACCGAGCCTTCTGAGATGTTCCGGCAGCAGAGTAATGTTGAGCGGCACTCCGCTGGGCGCCGACGGATAGACCAGGTTTTCATCCAAGCCTGCATCACAAAGCCGTATCGACGTTGATTGATAGCCAGACGATGGTATTCATGGTCCGATCGCTATTACAGCCCGACTAACAGAAATACGGGACCTCTTGAAAGAGTTCCTGAACATTTTGCTCTTCTGAAAGAATTCCCAGCGAGCCAGACAACAAGAGCAGGTCTGATCTAAACGGGTCTAAATTGCGCATTCTCAAATACCAGCAGGTGAATTATTTATGTCATTGACGACGAGCTCGCCAGGTGCTCAGAATGCTGACGTCACTGAACTTGTGCTATCGTGCTAAAAATTGTATGTATACTTTTTCTTGTGCTCATGCGTCATATTAACCACGCAAAATAAGGATGGCGCGCACGTACCAAAACCAAAGCGCCCAACAAGGACGCAGATGTGGACTACTCACTCCGGAATATCGCCGTGGCAGCGCACTCAGCTGCAAACACAGGGCCCAAGTGGAAGACTGATTCCTGGAACCCTTGTCGATAGCCTGCATTTGTCCGCCATCGGACCTACTGCTAAATTGCAGATGCGCTTCACATCCCAGTTTGACAGGGGATAGATTAGTAGACTGGGCTGCCTGCATTCACCCCATGTGCGTACCACTTCGAAAATTCACCAATTATTGTAGCCATACCGCAGGATGCTGGGTTCCTGTCAATTTCTAGGGGGAACTTGGGGCTGAGGAAGCACTTCTGGCAAGTAAGCTGGATCCCTGCGGTTAACTTGCGAGCATGCATGCATGTTGCTTGCTCCTGGATCGGTTGCATATTGGTACAAGAACCGGGCCGATGTTACCGCGTATAACGCGCATCTGACTCCCTTTGACTTTTCAAGGGCAGACAATACCGATTAGGGCCCCAATAGGTTACTCAGATTTAGACGGCACAAGTCCGACTTGCAAAACTGACTTTGGCTTTAGATAGGCTGTTGGGTTACATTGGTGGGGATATGGTCTAACCACGCTCCCAACACTGGACCGTCCGAATGGAGCTGTAGAGCTGATGCTGGTTCAACGTTGCCCGCCTACATTCAGAGCCTCAGTATATTTGCCTTGCCCAGGCCACTTTGTGCTACATGCATGTAAACCCATTCTATATATACGTATCCTTCGCCGTATCTAAAATCGCGCCTTTTCACTCTCTTGTGGCTAGATGTGCAGCAAGAGTTGGCAGATTACATTCAAATAGCAAACTACAGAGGGGGTGCAGAAATCGTTCTGGCGCACCGAAGCGAAGTGGGTATAGCCCCGTGAGCAGGGCGGCCCTGGATGGCGAACACAAGGGCTGTGCGTAGTGGTTATTGAGCACTACCCCGTCTGCAGCCAGGGCGTCCAGATTTGGTGTCGGTATCTGAAGGAGCCCATGGAAGCTGGTGTCGGCCCAGCCCTGCAAGCGTGCCATAAAACCCACTTTTGTAATCTGCATTCATTAGTCGTGCGGAGCATGTGTATTTCATGTCGCAATTAATATTCAGTGTCACGTTTCTTATTTACCGTTTTTTTTAGCAAATGCCAAAAATTAAACGCAGGCCCTGTTGTAGCATCAAGAAAAAAAAAAGACATTCAAATACTTTTTAGAGTGGCTCTGTTTTGTTGGAATATTCCTCCAAAGACGAAGATGAACTTCTGAACGTTCTCTTCAGCAGCATTGCCATCCATATTTATCTGAATACTCCAGTCCTTGAACATATATACTTACATTCTACAATGCACCCTGGCCAATCCCCCGCCGTGGGTATGTGCCATTTTATTTGAGATCATCATCATCATCATCATCATCATCATCATCATCATCATTATCGTTTGGTGTGTGCTTCAGAGCACGTCGGAGAAAAAATAGTTTGCGTAGGGCATTAGCTGCAACGTTGTCAACATGCTCTGTCCAGGAGAGGTTATTGCAGATCCGCAGGCCAAGGTACTTGTATGTATACACTCGAGAGAGAGCATTGTTTTAGCAGTATAGTTAAACAAGAGAGGCTCCTTTTTCTGAGTTATATGCACGAACACTGTCTTATCATAATTAACGCACATTAGCCATTGGTCACACCATGTTATTGCCTTAGTGAAATCGTTATTTAACCGGACTTGGTCCTCAGTAGTTGTAATCTTTTCATATAACACACAATCGCCAGTATACAATCTACCAGAAACTGAGATGTTATCGACAATATCATTAATAAAAATCAAGAGGAGTGGCCCAAAAACAGATCCTTGGGGAACGCGGGAATCAACAGGAACTGGAGAGGAAGAGAAATTATTTACGCTAGCGGTAACACAGGACGTTCCACATCCGCCGCTATTGGATGAGGGTGGCGCTGGTGAGCACACTCAAGGTTCATTTACAGGCGACATTAATAGCCAAGAAAGCAGAAGGTCGGACTGCCGTCGATGTAGCTCAGTTGGTAAAAGCACCAGACGCGATATTCTGAGGTCATGGGTTCGGTTGAAGAAAAGGGAGAGACGCCAGCGCGATCCCCAACTTTTTGCCGATCTTCGTGGCGACGATGCCGACGACTGGCTTGATAATTACACCAGAGTCAGTGCGTTCAAGCGCTGGGATGACTCCCACAAGCTACTCAACGTCGTGTTCTATTTGACTGACGCCTCAAAAAATGCGAAGGGTTTAACGCTGCTGAACCGAATATGGAGCGAAAGCATTAGCTGCGAGTTGTTGTTGGCTTCTTAGAAAATGGCACGTACCCACCATGGAGGATTGGTCAAGGTATGGTGTCGTCCACAAACTCAGTTATAAGCACAAGCCTGTCGCAAAGCGAGATTGTAAATAATTATAAGACTGTAGCTATTATAATTGTGAACATAAAAAAAATTTTTTAATAATTTTGATGGAAATAAAAAAATCCGAAAGAATTTCAAAAAGGGTTGGCAAGTTAACCTACTATAGTTGATTTATTATAGTCGTGTATGAGTCCACAAATTGTGTCTAACGCAACTCTATTGGCACTTACATCGAACGACAGTAAAACGGGTAGGGACAAGGGGAGTCCTAACCTAGAGAGGTGAATCTTCAGGTATATCCTTCTCTGAAGCGTAAACCGCCGGGACGAGAGGAAAAAATGTTCTATTGATTCCACTTTTCCGCTTGATGCACAAAGGTTTAAAATTAGGGCCTGGATAAACTACAGACGCAATAAGGGCAGATCTCGCTAAGTAATCAGCCACATCATTTGAAAGAACAGCTGCATGGCCAGGGACACAGACAAAACGAACTTCTTTAAAAGTACGCGGAACAAAAAAAAAAAAAAAAAGAAGAAATCGACTCAAAAAAATATTTTTTTTTGACAATTAAAGTGAGATTGTCACAGATAAACAATTAGCAAGAATGATTACTTGTGATACATGGCATGGATATTTTTTTCAAAGCCAATTCAATAGCTAAAAATTCTGCAAAGAATATAGGAATATAATTTTGGATACGGACAGAATAACTGCGTGTCAAATCCTGTGAAAATATGCCAACTGCAGCGTTTTAATGGCTGACTGAGTCATCTGTAAAGATAACAGTGTGATGGGGAAATTTTTCTAAGTGCTCAGAAAGAAGACCTTTTAAAATGCTCGAAGGCATACATTTCGCATGGAAGGGGAAAATGTCGTCATAATGAAAGTCCAGTGCGGCCTGCATGTCATCAACCCATTGCAAAGAACTCAAGTCAACACTGATTGATGCTAAAAGTTCTTGTGTTCCAGTAACTTGAGGCCGTCTATAACGTGGCCTATGATCAGATAAGAATAAGGTCAGTTGGGATGCAAAACTTGGAGGAATGACTTCAGAGGGCGGATCTAGCGACCTGGTGAAAGTTTGTACCGTACCCTGAGCTGTTGGAAGCGGGGATACGGGCTTCAAGATAAAGCAGAGCGTTTGAAACAAATTTAGGAAGACTAAGACAGAGACGTAGCCCCTCTTTGCTCCGGTGCCGCTTCTGAAGTTGCCGAGTTTTTCCTGCGAGCGATCGTCTTGCGCCATGGTGCTCCCCATATCTTAATTAGCGACCATGCGAAGACATTTCGTTCCCAAGTCCTATCGGAAGTACTCCACGCTGCCAACACCGTCCACAAGATATCTTCTAGTTATCATCCTCAGACCAATGATCTCATCGAGAGCTTTCATCGCACCTTTTCCGACATGATATCCATGTACGTCAGTCCTGATCATAACAAATGCGACACAGTGTTGCCTTTTGTTACATATGCATGTTATTTCGCCACTCAACGCAATACTGGTTACGATCCTTCCTTTTAATTTATGGATGTCAACCCACCACAACACTATTCGACACCGCTTTATCTGCTCCTGCCTCCTCATCTGCATCGTTGGCCGACCAGTTTGCTACACGTATGGTCCATTGCCGACGAATTGCTCGCCGCAACCCCGAAGCCGCCCAACAAGAACGGAAACACAGCTATGATAGCACCATCTCACTGTCTCCTTTTCGCCCGGTGATGAAGTTCTCATCAGGACGCCAGTCCGCAATCATGGATTGCGCGAAAGGTTTCTCACCGCTACATCAGTCCTTACACCGTACATCAGCAAACATTTCCCTTGAACTATCGCGTTGTCCTTTCGCATACCGACGTCTATCGGTGTCGGCGCTCAGAAGTTCACGTTTCGCGCATAAAGCCGTACGCCCTCCGGCCCGCTTCTATCTAAGCAACGACCAGGGTGGCCGCTTCCTTGCCGTGGGGATTTGTGTGAGCGCGGGGCCCGAACATTCCCCTCTTTCACCTGTACATACTCATAATCATCCACACCATCAACCAGGTGATAGAAAAATGCTCGGAATATAACCAGCCCTTATACATAGCATTCATTGATTACGAAAAAACATTTGTCTCAGTTGAGACCTCGGCGGTGATACAGGCATTGCGAAATCAGGGGGTACAAGAGCCGTACGTGAAAGTGCTGGAAGATATATATGTAGTGGCTGCACAGCAACCATAGTTCTGCATAAAGGAACTAACAAAATTCCCATAAAGAAAGGTTTTAGGCAAGGAGACACGATCTCCCCAGTACTATTCACATCGTCACCCATCATGACCTGCTTTCTTCTCTCCTTCCCCTTCCCCAGTGCAGAGTAGCAGGCCAGATTTGAATTATTCCGGCTAACCTCTCTGCCTTTTCCTTTCAATAAATACATCTATCTATCTTGCTTAGACGAAGTATTCAGAGACTTAGAATGGGTGCAGTTAGGAATAAGGGTAGGTGGAGAATATCTTAGTAATTGGCGATTTGCTGATGACATTGCCTCGCTAAGTAACTCGGGAGATGAACTGCAAATAATGACTGATGACCTAGACGGGAAAAGTGGAAAGGTAGGCTTAAAAAATCAATATGCAGAAGACTAAGTTAATGTTCAACAACCTCGGGATGGAACATCAGTTTACGTTAGGAGCGAAGCACTGGAAGTGGTAGGCGAATATGTCTACTTAGGACAGGTAGTAACCGCAGATCCGGATCATGAAAAGGAAATAACAAGAAGAATAAGATTGGGATGGAGCGCATTTGGCAAGCACTCGCAGATTATGACTAGCAGCTTACCGGTATCGCTCAAGAGGAAAGTATACAACAGTTGCATCTTACCTGTACTCGCCTATGGGGTTGAGACGTGGAGGCTAACCAAGAGACTTCTACTTAAGTTGAGGACAACTCAAAGGGCTATGGAACGAAAAATGGTAGGGATAACATTAAGAGATAGGAAGCGTGCAGAGTGGGTCAGAGATATAACTCAAGTTACTGACATTCTAATAGAAATTAAGAAGAAATGGACATGGGCAGGACATGTAGTGCGAAGAGAGGATAACCGATGGTCGCTTAAGGTAACAAACTGGATTCCAAGGGAAGGAAAGCGTAGCAGGGGGCGGCAGAAAGTTAGGTGGGCGGATGAGGTTAAGAATTTCGCAGGGGTCAAGGGGATGCAGCTAGCACAGAACCAAGTTAATTGGAGAAATATGGGAGCGGCCTTCGCCCTGAAGTGGGTATAGTCAGGCTGATGATGATGATGATGATGATGATGACTCATAATCGTCATCATTCACCGTTGTTCAGAAGACCGCCCGCAGAGTTCCAGATACTGCCTGGAATAAAGACGTTTTTTTCGAGTGGTAGGTCGCAATATTTATACTCGGCATTCACCATTCGGTATTGCTTTAATACATAGTAAAAATTGCGCGTGGGTATGTACAGATGGGCTATTATACAGACGATTTGCAAGGCACTCAGCGTTTCTGTGCTGCATTGTCTTGATAAAAAATAGAACTAAAATAAACAATGATAAACGGTGTTTATCTTTATAAACACCGCTTCACAGCGGAAGCCAGTTCAGTTGAAAGTCCTTTTAGTCATATATATTCGTTAATTGGAGCATCATGCGGATAAATGAATTTTTGGTGGAGCAGCAGGTTTTGTTTCTCTTTTTATTTTAGTACCTCGCTTTATAGAAAAAAAAAAAGGGGGGGGGGGGGGCAAGATACATCCGCAGAAGGGGAAACGAAAAAAAAAAAATGTTTAGTATAGGAGACAGCACAATGACAAGGTTCATTAATAATGTCACAGTTATGAAGGAAAATAAACAAAGATAAACGGTGTTTATCTTTATAAACACCGCTTCACAGCGGAAGCCAGTTCAGTTGAAAGTCCTTTTAGTCATATATGCTCGTTAATTGGAGCATCATGCGGATAAATGTATTTTTGGTGGAGCAGCAGGTTTTGTTTCTCTTTTTATTTTAGTATCTCGCTTTATAGAAAAAAAAAGGGGGGGGGGGGGGGGCAAGATACATCCGCAGAAGGGGAAACGAAAAAAAAAAATGTTTAGTATAGGAGACAGCACAATGACAAGGTTCATTAATAATGTCACAGTTATGAAGGAAATATATCATTGCGTATTACGGCTACTGCATTTCCTGCAGAAAATTTTCGAAGCGTATGCGACGCGGTATGGTTATTAATCTTCGAGCGCGGTATATTTCGTCAAGAATAGATACTGCACGTTCCCGCCGAAAGAGGAAGACACTTACCATGTCATCAGCGAGTATGAAAATGATGTGCGGTTTTCCGGAGCTTGAACCCATAGCAGCCTGTGCCACGGTCTCAATCATCACCAGCGTCAACAGCGGAGTCGCCATCCTTAGGGAGAAAGCGCATGGTAGCAATGAGCGTGCATCAGAAGATGGCAATTCGTCGCCGTGACTTTCAGTGAGCTGCATTGCAGAGTACATGGCCACCAAAGGTAAAACAAGTCAAGCGAGCGGTTGCTGAACTGGCCAACATTAAAGGGGAAAAAACATCAGGGCGCGTTCAAGCTTCGCCTTAGTAGCAGACGCCAAGCGCATTTAACGCCTCGTTTTTTAATACTTTCAAACTTTTTGCTCAAGTTGGCTTTTGGGGAAACGAAGGGGCAAAATCTCACTTCTAAGCGAACAGCTATACACTTGCAAGAGCTGCATGTGTAGGTTGTCGGTTCGAATCCCATTCACAAATTAGCCTGAAACTTGACTACTAGGTGGGCGCAAACTGGGAAGCTAAATGATGAGACGCTCCACAAGGTATGGTTTGGTTTGGGGGGCTTAACGTCCCAAAGCAATTCACGGTATGAAGGACGCCGCAGTAGAGGAACGGAAATTTCGACCACCAGGGGTTCTTTAACACGCACTGATATCGCACAGCATACGAGTGCTTAGCTTTTCGTCTCCACAGAAAAACGGCCCCCATGGCCGGGATTCGATTCCGCGTCCTTGCGTTCAGTAGTCGAGTACCATAACCACTAAACCACCACGGCAGGATTGCACAAGGAACGGTCGCGTCGCAATTTTGATACCAATTCAGGTGCGCATTTTCTCCGACACCGCGTTTTTCTGTTCGCGATGCATAAAACTGTACATACCAGCGCGCTCTTTCAGCAAGTGCATAGCAGCAGTGCGAGGTTGCGTAGGCACATCCGGCTGACCTATTTTTTGATAACTTTCTTTATTGCATCGTGCATAAAATGAGTTGAGACAAATAATAAAAGAATAAGTGTTTTATAAATGAAAAAAAAAAAAATAAAAAAAAGGTTCCTAGATGTAATGTAATTGTGGGAGGAGCATTGATGAAATCTCCTTCTTCCCATTTCGATTAAATGATGCTCGACTTATCGTCGGAGCACGAACGGCTGCAGTCACGCAGATTGAAAATGGTGGCATTCGTGACATTCGTGAAAATGGTGGCATTCAGATGTTGTATACATAAAGAGGTCTACCAAATTTCCCAACAGGAAAGAATGACAAAGTCGTCAGCGGGTCGCAGCATGTGCTTCTTAGACTAATCATCTCATATGGCAGTCAAGCGAAGCACAACACTGATGTTCCGATTGAATTCAGGAGACAACTAAAGATCTCCGCAGCCACAGAACAGGTATCTGGAGTATACCAAGGAAATAAGAAAAAAAAGGGCGGAAATACCGAGGAATAAAATTTCCTGGAGCACTGTGGAATCTACACTGCAGAAATGCGAAAGAGTTGCTGGTGCACACGGTGCATCACATTTGCTCTCATTATCATGATCAACTAAATGCACTGCCATTATCAATGTTAATGCCATCGTTGCCATTATCACTAATTGCAGCGTCATTGTCATCGCTAATATCATCATCACAAGAATTATAATGTGTGTTTCACGATTCCAGGCGTGGCAACGTAGTAGTAAGCGCAGGCACATGCCAAGCGCTTGCTTGCGCTTCGCGTGTACCTGATGTCCAAAGTAAGCACCGTACTCTCGGTCTTCTTTCATGCCAATGGCGCTGGCAGATAGGTTCTTGCGATTCGTGCAGCGAGGAGGAGACAACGGCAGTTATATAGATTGGCAGTGGAAGAAGATTTAGACACTGTCTTTGCCGTACAAGAGACAAAAATAGATGGTGATGCTGAGACTGAGAGTATGGTGCTCCCTTTCACGTCGAAGTGCCGATGTACTACGCCTGTGTTAGTCATGCTGTCGGGAGATCCGCGATCTGGGTACTTTTTGTTCGGCAGCATTCGGGATTTGAAATCCAGGCCGTGAGGACGGATATGTCGGGCCGCTTGGTTGTATATGATTTTGATTTTGTGTGTGTATCTGATTGGCGAGTGGCATGCTTGTATGTTTCAAATGTACCCGATGAAAGACGACAGTTTTTTGAGAGTCTCAAAAATTTTTTATGTGCTAACAGAAAACTTATACTGATGCAGACTTTAATTGCGTGCTACCGGCGTGTGCCAAAGCGAGCGATACACCACGCAGAGCCGCCAGCACGGCAGAATTGAGCAAAGTAATTGATGAGTTTGGGTTCGAAGACATGGTGGAATCGTGGGAAACGAGTAGTGCTTCCCTTCACGCATTTTCAAGCAGCAAGTCACGCCAAACTAAATATGATCTACGTGGCGGGTGAACTAATTGTGTTTTGTCGAGAATGACTAAATAATCTAGCTAATGTGGACACCAGCTCACTCTCAGCTGCATCGAAACTAGAGAGCCGACGAGCGCGCATCCACGGTCTCACCTTCAGGGTAGACGTTGGCCCTCACTACATTCTGAACAGGGTCAGGCTATTAAGTTATGGAGAAATTGATTTACAGAGCAACAACAGGCAAACAGGGTTTACAATACCCGTGATAGATAAGACACTAAGAGCCATGAAGGCGTCTGGAGGCGCCTCCAAATAAGCACGTTTCCGAATTCTGCTAACCTCAGCCATTCGTGCCCGTAAATATTCTGATAATTGTAAACAATGTCGGGATAGGGCACATAATATACACATGACATAGACATGCCCACGAACACAAGATTACACAGACAAGAATCAAGGAATTTTAGGAGACTATTGAACGCTCAAACTCTGAGTTCAAACTAGGTTTTATCCGACTGGACGAACACGCCACTCGGGTCCAAGGTCACCATTCCGCCGTGTAGGCGGATAGGCTGACGCCTATCTTTTGGAAAATAGTTTCGCCAACACACGCGCGCCTCACCTGCGTGCTTTCGAGGAGGGCCGCGTGCAGCCGTAGTAGATGGACGTTCTCCTCCCATCTCGGCGAAAGATACGCCGATGTAGAGCACTATACCCGCTTTGGTCCCGTCCTCATTGTCTTGGCTGCAGCACACTCATCACGGCCTCTCATGTATGGAGCTCGCTTGGAACTAATTAACGAGGCGCTGTCTTAGCTGTCGCCTGCGCGACGCCTACTGATCCCCCTGTAGCGCGCTTGCCCCGATGGGCTCAACGCGTGCGTCTCGCTCAGTCGCATGTCTCATGTCACCTATACACTCCGCTTCATACATAGCAGTCAACGCTGTCGAAGGTGCGGAAGTATGCCGCTCCCAAAAGGCAAACAATATATATTACTCCGCCTCGCATCGTTTCTCAGTTGTATACAAAGTGCGGGTCTGTTTGTTCGTTCTATGAAAGGCTGACGTTCGGTTCTCAGACTAGGAAATTTTTCTTCAAAAGTTTTTTTTTAGGAATATCTAGGTAGAAAGCCGAAATGCGAGCTAATCATACCTGACGGTTTTTCATAAAACTGGAATGACCGCTTTGAAAATCACAACACTGTTTGTTGTCCAAAGTAGGGATTTCGTGTTCGTCACGAAACGATGGAACTCGAGTCGAATGGCGTTGAGTGTAAAGCTGTCATACTTCACACTGCGGAACTGGATATTCTTACTCTACTAAGTCTTTTTTATGTTGTGCTATATTGTACCTGAGACAGCTTTCTTTAACATCGATACTGTACTAGCGCTTACCGCGAACATCTCGCCCACAATTGCGAGAACTTCACACTCAGTCTTCTCAGAGAAGCGCTCCCTTATGCGATAACGTAGGTGACAATTACCAGCTTGAAGTGTTTCGAAATCTTCGTAGACTTCAGCTTGGAAAGGAGGCGAGCAGCAGATGTTTTTTAAGTCGCAGTGCGCCAAGAAAATAAGCGAGTAGGAGACAGTGACGCCATTTTCATGGGCTGAGAAACTGTAGTAAACTAGGATATATTCTAGTTCACTATATTTAAAACCAAAGCAACATCTGCAAAAACCTGATACAGGAGGAGCAGGAGAAAACCAGAAAGCTAATACGCCCTGTTTTAAAGAACATAAAATAGGGACCAATATTTCTTGCAAAATAAAACGCTTTTATTACAGGTAATCTCATACAATATCGAACAACATTTACATTATTTTTAATTTCATTGCTAGTTTTGTTTTCGAAGCACTACATTGCGATGCGGACGAGGTGTGAGAACAGGCGACGCGGCCTTCGCTGCGTTGACATTTACAGAGTATAGCATCGCTGCCTCTATGTCCGACGACGGCATGATGAATAACATTTTCGGGACCATTTCTCGGTCTCAAAAACATGGTCGCCGACGTAATTTCATAAGGGCTAATAATGCTGCCGCATTAAAGTGCACACTCTGCGAAGCTCCCAACGGCCCACGAGGGAATTGGATGGAGTCCCATGGCGTAATGACGTTTATCCTACTACGAGTGCTCACATCCCACTATCTCATACTGCATATACCTATAATCAGTGTTCGTTTTAGGCTGCACAAATTGCGTTGTACAATACAGATAATTTAAAGGCGCGTTGAAATTTAAAACCACAAAACGAACGAGGCCATACTTAGTCATTTGCGCTTTCGACATGGTGCCGTTTGCTGTGGTCATTGACTGAAAACAATGGAAATGCTAACTTGGTTTGTAGCAGTACAAAATTTTTTCTTTCAAACTTTCCATGTTAAGCCGAAAAGATATATACGCCAAATGGGGCTTTGTGTATTTTCAACCTGGTCACTGCCCCTGCAGCCGCGAGCCTCCGCACTAACGAGGCACAAAGACACCAACAATGATTTGCTCCTTAGAGACGTTGACAAAATTCAAGTCGTTCTTAATAAGGAATGCTACTGTATTTGCGTGAGTACTGTAGAAATAAAAATAATTTGCCTTCTGAAAGAATGATGCCATGCATAATTTTTAGTGAGACATTAACTGAACTTTCTCCGACTGAAATGATTGTTATTCTCAAAGTAAAATGAGTATCGAATAACCTGTCAACCACAAAAAAATTAGGTCGAGAACACGTGAACTGAATAATTAAGCTTACCTTTCGCTTCGAGAGCTAAATCAGGCGCTGAAGTAGCGACATTTTCGCCAGTTGGAACGGAGCTGTAGCGACTATCGGGCGGCAATATCTGCCGTCACTTTCAGGGAAGGAAGTGAGGAGCCAATTTTTATTTGAGTTTATTATTTTTCTGAGCAGCTGTTGTCTGAGGCATTTCCGATTTGCCCGTAAAACGCGTCGCTTAAAGGACAGCGTTGGCAGGCTGGTACGCTCAGGCAGTGCAGGGCGCCAACGCGGTATGCGGGTAGTACCACAGCGGAAGGAAACAATTGCTGTAAACGTGGACGCACGTGTAGCGTACCATCCTCCTTTTATCAACTCTCTCACACGATCGCGCGCACATGTACTGCTCCCACTTTCTGGAATGAGGGCAAGAGAAAATGACAGTAACAGCAAACAAGAAAACAGATCACGTCAGGGGCCCTTATTTGTAGTCGAGTTCTCTTAAAGGCTCAGGGGGGCACATGAGCCGCAATCTGACCAACGATCAATGACCAGCAAGCACAGAAACAGAAGAGAGAAAGGGATGGGAAGGGCTTAAGCTCGGCTGTTAAGAACACGACGCGTTAACGTTAACTGCTTCCGCCTATGGCTCATTTTGCGGATTCTTGTACGCTTGCATGTACTCATGCCCTTTACAATGCGTCTAATCGCTAATTTAAAATGTCATACGAACTTTTGTGTTAGAGTCGGGCAGGGCGGGTGTTTGCAGAACATTGAGGCGGAGTGAATTTCAACAAAGTGGCCACCGAACTGGAGTTGAGCATCTTTAATACTATTTCTAGTTATTTTTTTATTGAGCCAATGTTGAGATTATTGGGTTGATTAAGCAAACGTATACCTTATTTTGCAAAAAATTTCATATCAATGTATTCGATGAACAACCGAGTGCAGAAGCAATTTTCGGGATCGTTGCATTGCTGCAGCCTAAATTATTCAGCTTTATCTACAGTATCTAAACATTCATGTGGTGTTCTCTTACACGGACAATCTTAAACAAGCACACATTACCAACTCATACACTCCAAAATGTTACGCACCAACATTCAGAGGTTAAAAGGCATGGAGAAGTTGGGCACACAAGACTATAATAAACAATAATTCTCAATCCGATGCATTTTCACCCACGCTGTACCTGAAAAATACTATGTGCAGGTTGAGAGCGTCAGATCAGCAAACTTATATAAAGTATTTCTGTGAATTGGTCAGGTTCACATGGGAGAATCTGTCAACTGAGCCCGTCCACTTCTTTGTCGACAATAAAAATAAAGTGATTAGTTAAAGCTATTTTGCATTCTTCAAAAAGTGGCGTCAGCGTATCACAATACGCGCCTTTTTTCTCGAAACTTTTGTTTTGTATTAAACCTTACCCCTGATATATTGGTACAAATATGTAATGCAGTATATTGCGTGTCTTTTCAAATAATCAGCGAATATACTTATATGCGCACATTTGCTGTTTATATAATCTTTAAAACCGCAATGAAAAATCGAGTGAAATCTCCCAACATAGACAGTGTAAAGGAAGCGCGACCGAAATTCTGGTCAACCTACTTTGGGCTTCCTTTTGATTACTCTCCAACCAAGCTAGGCGTCAACGGTAGCTCAAAAGTCATCCTTGTAAGGGAAATTCCGCCTCTATCATCTCGCACACATTTATTTGCAGACGGCTGTAAGCTTCACAAACGCGCCAGAGACTATATATATTGTATATATTATTATTATTACTGGGGTGGGTGTATTATTTACACAATAGGCGGGGCATGCATGAAAGCCAGGAGCAGTCCTTGTCCCAGCACCAGCCCTCGCGATTCCTTCTCTTCCTCATGCGCAACGCCGCGAGGCGCAGCGTAATTGGTGCAGAAGTTGTCCGTGGGGCAGATAAAGGTCGTCTTCGAGCGAGTCAAGGAGATTTAGCACCGTTTCATTCGTGCCATATGAGCCAGCTGAGTCTTCAGCGAGCAGCAACTTTGTCGATGTTATTTAGCGATAGCATAGGTTACAATTCACTTAACCGACTTAGAACAACAAAGGATCCGGCGTATTGCCAAAAGAACTTTTGGTACAGTTCGCGGCGTGGCAGTAGTGTTCAAAGCCAAATCAAACCAAACCTCCGGGTTCGTAAGTAACTGCAGCATGATCTGCATCATACCGGAGACCTTTGTACGGTCTTGGGAGGCGATGGTTCGCAAACGAGCGAGACGATATGCTTCTTATACGAGACAGAAATGTTGAGACAGGGATTGGTTATCGTGCAAGGAAAATGGAAGAACTGTCTCCAGTAAAGTTGGTGGCAAGCGTGCGTACAGAAGGGAAAAAAATGAGAATATCCCGTCGCTTCATGCTTAGCGTAGGCGTAACAAATGGCAGGACGGCGTCCCAGTTCTTGTGATATGATGCTACGTACGTCGACATCATGTTGATTAGAGTCCGGTTAAAGCACTCCGTAAGGTCCGTTGTCGGAAGTGGTGTTGTGATTTTTTGCAAGCAGGACGGCGCCGCGAGGAGAAGCCGGCACGACAAGTACCAGACGGGCACCATCGTAGTTCTTTTTTGAAGAGTTCATCTCGTATAACGAATGATGTTGCAGGCGCAGGTTTCCGCGCCTTATCAAAGAACGGAATTAGAGCGCGTTGCTCTTGCTGGAACTTTACGAGGTCAGACAATGTTTCGGTCACAGGCGCCAAACAGTCGTCCAGATCATCTTCACTGACTGCCGTACCAGGAAGAGTAAATCGTGACAAACAGCCAGCGTAAGCGCGGCGGCGACCTCTTTTATAGGACACATAAAAGTCGTATTCTTGAAGACGTAATTTCGCCCGAAGGGTCGCGCAGGCCAACAAGCCCACACAGCGAGTGATGGTTGGCATATGTTGAAGTGGCGGCCGTACAGATAGGGTCGGAACTTGTTAACAGCGAAGACGACGGCGATACATTCCACTTCTGTTACTGTGATGTTGCGTTCGGCTTCCGTTGAAGTGCTGCTTGCGTACGCGATAACAAGTCGGGCGCCTTCTGGAGCTGGACAAGCACCGCGCTCACACTGCTGGCATCTGTGTGAACCTCGGTGGTAGCAGCCGGATCGAAAGGGCGTAAAACAGGGTCAAATTTAGCAGAAACTTGAGTTGTCAAAAGGATGACTCGCATTCTGGGGACCAAACAAACGGAGCAGGATGGAAGTGAGCGGATGAGCAATTTGGGCGAATCCTTGGATGAAACAGCGGAAATATAAACATAGCCCCAGAAAGATTGCTAAATGATTTTGCAATGTCTCGCACAGCAGCAATTTATTGGGGGTCGGATCGAATACTTTCCTGATCCACTAAAAATCCAAGCACCAAGGTCTGCCATTCACCGAAGTGACACTTTTTGGAGTTAATTAGCCCGACATTTCGAATACAGTCCAGCACATGACTAAACCAGTCGTTATGCTTCCGAAATTATTTTCATAGATTAATACGTCATTTAAGTAGCACATGCATATGTCCCACTTTAGGCCACGCACCATTGTGTCCATAAATCGTTCGAATGTTGCTGGTGCATTGCATAGCCCAAAGTGCATTACATAAATTCATAAAGTTCGTTAAGTGTCACAAAGGCTGTCTTTCTCGGTCCGACGAATGCATAAGAATCTGCCAATATCCCGACCACAGATCTACTGACAAGAAATAGGAAGCGGATTGAAGACAGTCTACGGTTTCGTCAATACGCGAAAGAGGGTAAACGTGCACCACACTCTCTGTAACGGCTTTTAACCGACGATAGCCAACGCAAAATCTCCACGAGTTGTCCTTCTTCGCCAAGATGACGGGGGCAGCCCAATGACTGCAGGAGTCCGTATAACACATTTCTTGAACATGTCCTGGACCTGTTTATTATATGCCAAGCGCTCGGCTGGTGGTATTCGGTAGGACTTTTGTCTGATCGGGATTGCATCACCAGTGTTGATCTTGTGTGACATACATGAACATGGCGGCACAGAAAGAATTTTTTTTTGGACAAAGTCGAACACAGGTGCATAAGGTGCCAGAACTTCATATAAGTCTCGATGGTCGGACAACGAAAGAGATTTGTTTATCGCCCGGTTTATATTCATGCTGTAGTCATATTCACCTGCAGGTGCGGATCAGGAGACTAAACACTTGGCTTGGCTGACTGCTACAAAGTCCGATTTGACCTGTACCGGACTTAAAGGTCAACGCAGGATAGACAGTTGATTTCTGAATTTGCACTCCATGGAGCAGTAGAGCTTACACCTTAAATAAAACGAAAGATTACCATGGTCTTCTGGATCGTGACGCAGAGTATTGAACATGCGGTTCGTTGTAAACAAATAAGAGAAGGCAAACAATTGCGCGTGCGATATCGGTGAGCAGAAATAGGATGTGCAACAGAAAAACAAGGCAAGAGCCCCCGCGGCGAAACAGGAAAAGCGTACACACTGAGGAAAACAACACGACACAGTTGATCGTACATTTACGCAAAGCTTCGTTCTTTCGACTAGAGACACACTGGGGGATCTCAAGGTTAAGCAGATCACCAGGTAGCGGTGGTCCCATAGATGCACGCGTGACGACTGAGCGAGGCATGAGTTTCGTGGCGCCGCCCTGGCGGTTCTGATAAAAAATACGTTAAAAAGAACAATAAAACTTTTGACGTTAAAGGAAAAAGTATATTTACATGGAATTTGATTTTCTTCTTGAAACTATGCCAACGACGCCGGAGCCAGAGCGGTGCACGGGTAAGTCCGCGAATAATTGACATCGTATCTTTCCAGCCGATTCAACGGGACAAGCACTTTGACTGTCAAGGCAAGTCAGCTTGAAAGTGACCGAACTGAACTGCGGTAATTCCCAGCTGACTTGTTCAAGCATCGTTGGGCCTCGGTCGTCGCTGGCATTGTCTTTCGTCGTGCACGTCGCGTAAATGCATGCTGTCGCTGATTTGGGCAAGCATCTATCTCTGTATATGAAAATGAATCACATGGATTGAGGGATTTCCTTAAAAGCACATGCGAGTGATACCAATGGAAAGTGTGTTGCATTGCAAGTAGCGTTTTTTTACCACACGTTTGTATACATATATGCGTCAGGAAGTTAGAAATCTTGAACTTTCTGAAAGTGACCCCGTTCCATTCACCTGCCTAGGACTTCATACGACCCTGGCGACAATAAAATGACCCACCAGTAGTACCATCAAATGAGACGCCAGCTTATAAAAGGGCCATTCTTTGAGTGAGGAGGGGGAATTTTCTGTTGCACACATGCTCTGCTATATACAACTGCAAGGTACACTTAAGTTATGCAGCATATTTTTTCTGATGAATGGCAGGTGAACAACAAAAAGTGAGTTCATCCTTAGGCATCGGTGCGATAGAACTTGACGGTGAGTTGTCATTTGATGCGTTTGATGTGAACTGCTCTTAATTAAAGTCTGAAATCTGGGCAGGCATATCTGCTGCAGCAGAGTTCTATTCATGTTATTTTGTTCCTGTCGTGGTTTTTGCAGTCAAATTCACTGTTTTAGAAAGCGAGTATTGTGGGCTGAGCACGGTATTTTGCTTACTGAAGGACAAGAGGAGCACAAAACTAATTTGGTTTGGTTTGGTTTGGTTTGGTTTGGTTTATGGGGTTCAACGTCCCAAATCGACTTAGGCTGTGAGAGGTGCTGGAACACAAAGCTATATATACACATTTGGGCACAGGTGTCATTTGGTACATCTATTGCAACTGCATATTTCATTACCGTAGATAGGTCTGTGCAGTCTGTATACATATATAGTTGATGACATCTGATAACAGAATGTATAACTTACAAATATTGACAGCTCCTAGGGATGCAAGTGCTATGCACAGCATTAAAAACCTGAGTGCCCGCTTCACTGGTATGAGGGTGCCTAGTCATTTCTTTTTTTTGTTTTGTTTTGAAAAGCAATGATGAATACATTCCTGTCACTCATCCTTTTTCCTCTTTTTTAGCATTTGATAAAAAGATTTTCGAAAACCAAATGAAAATTCTTGTGGAACTGAAAAGCCTTATGGGACTGGTTACATCAACCAAGCCATCAAGAAGAGTGAAAATGCCTGAAAACAGTCCCACACCACCTGCAACAACTGTTGCTGAAGTTCTGAATCTTGGTGCTTACCTTTCTATAGAGGAGTCTTAACTATATGCACTTATACCTAAATGTGTTCTAAAACTAATTTTTTTTTTTTTACCGAGGTGACTTATTTTTCCAGTTTTGGAGGCACAGATGGACAGGACACCGTTCAGACACTTTTACGTGGCTTGATGGGGAAGGCAGCTGCATTGAAATTCAGCTGGCGTGGCTCAAATGGCATAAAGCATGCATTTGCTGACCTGAAGAAAATCAATAATATTATCATTAGCAAGTACTTAGCTCATTGTCTTATCATATTGAACAATATTTGTATTTTGGGAGGGCACAGCTGGTTGGTTGGTTTGGGAGGTTTAACGTTCCAAAGCGACTCAGGCTATGAGAGACGCCGTAGTGGAGGACTGCAGAAATTTCGATCACCTGGGGTTCTTTAACGTGCATTAACACCGCACAGCACAGTATTTCTTATGGTGGCTTAAAACTGACCTGAAGAATACAATAATATGATCATTAGTAAATGCTTGGTTCATTGTCTTATCATATTGAACAATATTTGTATTTCGGGAGGGCACAGTATTTCTTACGATTGCTTAAAAATTACTTTGCATGTCTGAGCTTACTGCACACAATCATCTACTTTTAGCTAGAGCAGAAGAGTGCGTGGCCTTACTCTTCAAAGTTCCAATGCATCTGCAACAGCCACAAGTCATTGTGAATTAATTGGCAGGTGATGAGAAGAACGTAATCCAGGTCCCTGTATTCCGCATTGCTTCAGTGGGCGACTGCACTAGGCACACTGGCTCTCTAAAGAGTGAAGCCATTCCCTGGTGTGTGTTCGTTAAAAGTGGACCACCACACACATATTAATCGCATTTCAGATGTGTAATTGTTCACAGCACATCCCATTTCCCGAAGGGGTATCTTGCAATAGTTATGCTGCGATAGTGCTACATTACAGCAATGCCTCATTGTCACATATTTTGTGCAAACGGCTAGGTTTATGCATTTGTGAATTACAGGGGTGCTTAGCACGAGAGAAACGAGGACAAGGGAGGGACACAGGAGTAGGCTAGCTCGCAACTGAAGTTAGAAGCGAAAAAAAATCTAACCTGCCTAAGCATTGTTTGACCTGCGAGTGCCATCCGCTAGCAAGGGCGCTTCTTGAGGCGTCATTTATTCATAGGTTAGGAACCGATAAGTGCGCGAGTGAAACGTCGGTTGTTTTGTTACAAAAGGAAGTAAATGCTTTGTTATTTTTGTATGCTCCCGGTATCTTTCCGTGTTTTATCTGCATTTCTGTAGCCCAAGGTTATCTTGGTTCAATTTGGCTTATCTATCTCCTTCATCCAAATTCAGTGGATAGCTGAGCATGCGTATACAACTCCTCGAGCTCGTACTTTTTTCGCTTCCAATTTCAGTTGCAAGTTAGCGCTTGCCCAGTCTCTCTCTCTTGTCCTCGTCGTGTCTCGCGCTAAGCCCTCCTGTAAATCATGACCTACCAACTGACCCAGAATTCCACTTTGCTCAAGCTTTGAATAACTCAGCTATATTTATTTATTTATTTTATTATCAATACCTCACATGCCCCAGGAATGGGGTATTACATGAGGGATGGGCTGCTATTTCATATAAAAATAGATTCGATGGCTGCCTTGAATTGAGATGGATTGGAGTGGTGCACGAAGTCGACTGGCAGATTGTTCCAGTCCCGAGCAGTTTTTACGAAGAACGAGCGAAGATGAGCTGTAGTCTGCGCTGGTGGAGGGTAGACAACTTTGGGATGGCTGGTGCGGTTTGAGAAACGATGAGCTGGTAATATCACTGAAACATCAAGTGGTGTGCGATAAAATTTATGAAAAAGGCAAAGCCTAAAGATGCAACGTCTCAAATTGAGATTAGTAAGGTGAGCCTTAGATTTAAGAGCAGTTACGCTGGAGTGATAAGAATAGTCTGAAAAGATAAATCTTGCTGCGCGATTTTGAACTGATTCGAGGATGTTACAAAGGTTAGCTTGATGAGGGTCCCAGATTGAGCATGCATATTCTAGCTTAGATCGAACGTTCCACTGTTTTAAAAGTTACCTGCTTGTCATATTTTCTGTTCATACAGGTTGTCTTCGGGCTCACTTCCCAGGTGAGGCCTGCCTCCTGAATGCAAGCGCTATAATAAAGCGCTGACTGTCTGATGCCTAAGACTGAGGAGGTGGTCGCAGCCAGAGGCGTCAGCTGCAGGAAGTTCAGAAGCAGGTGGCTACTGACAGCTTTGACAGCTAATAAAGATTACAGGGCCAAGCGGTAATCGCTACGAATGCTTTGTAATAAATTTGGAGTTCCTGTGAATATTGTATATTTATTCTTAATGACTGCTTCAGTGCAGAGCACCTTCAACCATTTGCATGCACATTTTGTTGGAAGCCTCACAGGACACCTTTTCGGCTAAATTTCATTGTGTCGTCCATATGGTGTGTGGCATAATTATGCCGTTACATACATTGCTGCTAGGTTATTTCAACATGGGCAAAACACCTGTGCATAAATGCCTTAAGTAGTTCAAAAGTATGTAAGTGCACATGTTGTGAAAATGAAAGTCAAGTACTTTTTAAAATGTGAGTGCTTCAGGTCGTGCAGGTGTGAAGTTCTAACTATAATGCATCGTGCTGCAGGTGCCAAACTGCGAGTAATGTTTGCACTAGAATAAAGGGTTAACCTGCTCTAAGTCATGGCAGGGTGGCCGAGGCCAGATTGGCCTACGTGCTCAGCCCGACGACGGCAAGCGGTAATCGGCCCATGCAAGGCCAATATCAATCCCCAAGCATGGGCCGGGCACGGCTGCCGAGCTCAGGTCGTTGTCATCCTGGTTGGCAGCCGTGCACGGGCCTTCAAAGGGCCGTGAACGATTTTTCCATTGGGAATGTGTGCAAACGTGACATATCTAAGCGCGAGCGTCAAAACGAAGAGCAGTTTATAAAGGGCCATGGCAATTCCGAACAAGCGAGGTACCATCAGTGCCAAATTGTCCAAACGTGATATATCTAAGTGCGAGCGTCAAAGCGAAGAGCAGTTTATAAAAGGGCTATGTGAATTCCTAGCAAGCGATGTACAATCAGTGCCAAAATGTGTTCAAACGTGATATATCAAAGCGCGAACATCAAAGCGAAGAGCAGTTTATAAAGGGCCGTGGCAATTCTGAACAAGCGATGTACCATCAGTGCCAAAATGTGTTCAAACGGGATATATCTAAGCGCGAGCGTCAAAGCGAAGAGTAGTTTATAAAATGGCCATGGCAATTCCGAACAAGCGATGTACCATCAGTACCAAAATGTGTGCAAACGTGAAATATCTAAGCGCGAACGTCAAAGCAAAGAACAGTTTATAAAGGGTAATGGCAATTTCGAACAAGCGTTGTACCATGAGTGCCAAAATGTGTTCAAACGTGATATATCAAAGCGCGAACATCAAAGCGAAGAGCAGTTTATAAAGGGCCGTGGCAATTCTGAACAAGCGATGTACCATCAGTGCCAAAATGTGTTCAAACGTGATATATCAAAGCGCGAACATCAAAGCGAAGAGCAGTTTATAAAGGGCCGTGGCAATTCTGAACAAGCGATGTACCATCAGTGCCAAAATGTGTTCAAACGGGATATATCTAAGCGCGAGCGTCAAAGCAAAGAACAGTTTATAAAGGGCAATGGCAATTCCGAATAAGCGATGTACCATCAGTACCAAAATGTGTGCAAACGTGAAATATCTAAGCGCGAACGTCAAAGCAAAGAACAGTTTATAAAGGGCAATGGCAATTTCGAACAAGCGTTGTACCATGAGTGCCAAAATGTGTGCAAACGTGATATATCTAAGCGCGAGCGTCAAAGCAAAGAACAGTTTATAAAGGGCAATGGCAATTCCGAACAAGCGATGTACCATCAGTACCAAAATGTGTGCAAACGTGAAATATCTAAGCGCGAACGTCAAAGCAAAGAACAGTTTATAAAGGGCAATGGCAATTTCGAACAAGCGTTGTACCATGAGTGCCAAAATGTGTGCAAACGTGATAACTCTAAGCGCGAGCGTCAAAGCGAAGAGCAGTTTATAAAAGGGCTATGTGAATTCCTAGCAAGCGATGTACCATCAGTGCCAAAATGTGTTCAAACGTGATATATCAAAGCGCGAACATCAAAGCGAAGAGCAGTTTATAAAGGGGCGTGGCAATTCTGAACAAGCGATGTACCATCAGTGCCAAAATGTGTTCAAACGGGATATATCTAAGCGCGAGCGTCAAAGCGAAGAGTAGTGTATAAAATGGCCATGGCAATTCCGAACAAGCGAGGTACCATCAGTGCCAAATTGTCCAAACGTGATATATCTAAGCGCGAGCGTCAAAGCGAAGAGCAGTTTACAAAAGGGCTATGAGAATTCCTAGCAAGCGATGTACCATCAGTGCCAAAATGTGTTCAAACGTGATATATCAAAGCGCGAACATCAAAGCGAAGAGCAGTTTATAAAGGGTCGTGGCAATTCTGAACAAGCGATGTACCATCAGTGCCAAAATGTGTTCAAACGGGATATATGTAAGCGCGAGCGTCAAAGCGAAGAGTAGTTTATAAAATGGCCGTGGCAATTCCGAACAAGCGATGTACCATCAGTACCAAAATGTGTGCAAACGTGACATATCTAAGCGCGAGCGTCAAAGCAAAGAACAGTTTATAAAGGGCAATGGCAATTCCGAACAAGCGATGTACCATCAGTACCAAAATGTGTGCAAACGTGAAATATCTAAGCGCGAACGTCAAAGCAAAGAACAGTTTATAAAGGGCAATGGCAATTTCGAACAAGCGTTGTACCATGAGTGCCAAAATGTGTTCAAACGTGATATATCAAAGCGCGAACATCAAAGCGAAGAGCAGTTTATAAAGGGCCGTGGTAATTCTGAACAAGCGATGTACCATCAGTGCCAAAATGTGTTCAAACTGGATATATCTAAGCGCGAGCGTCAAAGCAAAGAACAGTTTATAAAGGGCAATGGCAATTCCGAACAAGCGTTGTACCATCAGTACCAAAATGTGTGCAAACGTGAAATATCTAAGCGCGAACGTCAAAGCAAAGAACAGTTTATAAAGGGCAATGGCAATTTCGAACAAGCGTTGTACCATGAGTGCCAAAATGTGTGCAAACGTGATAACTCTAAGCGCCAGCGTCAAAGCGAAGAGCAGTTTATAAAAGGGCTATGTGAATTCTTAGCAAGCGATGTACCATCAGTGCCAAAATGTGTTCAAACGTGATATATCAAAGCGCGAACATCAAAGCGAAGAGCAGTTCATAAAGGGCCGTGGCAATTCTGAACAAGCGATGTACCATCAGTGCCAAAATGTGTTCAAACGGGATATATCTAAGCGCGAGCGTCAAAGCGAAGAACAGTTTATAAAGGGCAATGGCAATTTCGAACAAGCGTTGCACCATGAGTGCCAAAATGTGTGCAAACGTGATAACGCTAAGCGCGAGCGTCAAAGCGAAGAGCAGTTTTTAAAATGGCTATGGGAATTCCGAACAAGTGATGTGCCATCAGTGCCAAAATGTGTTCAAACGGGATGTATCTAAGCGCGAGCGTCAAAGCGAAGAGCAGTTTATAAAAGGGCTATGTGAATTAGGAACAAGCAATGTACCATCACTGCCAAAATGTGTTCAAACGTAACATATTAAGCACGAGCGTCAAAGCGAAGAGCAGTTTATAAAAGGGCTATGTGAATTCCAAACAAGCGATGTACCATCAGTATCAAAATGTGTTCAAACGTGATATATCTAAGCGCGAGCGTCAAAACGAAGAGCATAAACTGCTCTTGCGGCATACCAGGAGTGCCAAAATGTGTGAAAACATGGCATGTCTAAGCGCGAGCGCCAAATCGCAGAGCTATATAAATTTCTGTTTAAAAATATTTCATATACTGCAGACCATGTATAGTCTTAGCAGGAAGGGCACAGTGAAATATTATTCAAGACATGAAGTGACAAGCAATGGAGATAATATTAACAGAGAGAGAGAGGGGAAAAGCAAAAGTTCACAGGAATATAAAAAGGTTCGTTGCTGCTTATGAAGAGGCCTTATTCTTCTGCATCAAGGTTACTCGAATCAGCGTCAGTTTAAAAGCTCCGGAGCGCTGCGTGGTGTTGTAGAGGCTAGAAAATTTGCCTAGCATCGTGACCAAAACGGCGAAGGGGAAATATCCTCCTGCTATGCATTGACAGGTGGCGCTACCACCAGCTGGCGAGCTGCGGGCACCCCGGCCCAACGTTGCCCCAGCCTGTGTGGGAACAATGCTATCGTGTCCAGTCGCTGCCACAGGGTCCGCTGCGTCTATTTTATCAGCATGTTAGAGTGAAAACTCTTTCACTAGCTGCAGCGATGCTTCGCATGTAAGCGTGCAGCGACCTAAACAAATACCAAGCATCGCCGATGGGCGCTACTGCATGGTAGCAGCGTAAGCACGACCTGCAACGCACAAAAAGCACGACTTGCTGGCGATATCGAACTGACAAAAAAAAAAGGAAAAGAAAACAGAGCAGTTAGCTGGAACGTCCTTATGACGGAAAGCCTCACGCAAGCATGCGCTGAAAAATGCCATCCTTTTTGTTTCGGCGTAATGTGAACGGCTACTGGCACCGCCTCATTTTAAGAAACTTTTTTTTTTCTCACTGCATGCCGCATTCCTTGTTCAATGCTTTTACGAAGAAAGGCAGTTTATTCAACGTGTAAAACTTAATCAAGTAAGTCGTACTTAGATGTCTACGACTTTCGCAACCCTTAACTTGCAGTTCCCGCCCCTAAAGAAAGTGCAAGAAATTAATCATGATGTCTGCTTGTAGCTGTTGCGTATAAAAAATAAAGAACGTAAATGCGTTTCCCAGCGTTACTATACCAACTCCTCAATTCGCTTTGATGGGTACACTGATCCTGCAAACAACCTTTTCATTGTTGCGCTAGTTGTACACATTTGGACTAGGAAATGTTCCACAGCGCTAAAAGGACGTACATACACAGACACGGACAATCATGCAGCGCCCGTCTGCGTCTATCTGAGTGTACATCTTTTTTAGTGCTATGGAACTTTTTATTTTCTTTCTGCCCCTTTTTCTGCGGAACAGGCCTCCATGTAAGAGGAAAGCTGTCGTGACGGTGTCATCGGTGAGCGCTGGCCACTCGCGATATCTTTCCGCAAGTTGCTCGTTTATAACATGCCAACTGAAGTGTCCTTTAGAAGTATCGTTCATCAAATTCCACGAACACACAAAGCAATTTTTGTCCAAATCCTGGTTTTCACGTTTTAGGTTTCGCACTCGGCGTTACAAATGAATACAGTCGAATGGGACACGAACACAGCGATACTTTTTAAGATGAAAGTCATCCATGGCTCGGGAGTAGAGTCCATAGAACGAACGTGACAGCAGAAATACAGTGGCAACAAACGGATATAAGGTAATTTTGCATCAAAGTTGTGACGTAGCAGGTTTTTGTGCAGCATTCAGGGTGGTGGTGTACGTCATACCATTTCTCTTCACATTTCGCATCCATTTGCTAGTTAAGTTGGAAGATAGTTTTCGATAAGAATTCGAACTGACGATATATGTGCGGTACTCGGAAAAACTGGACAGCGAACGTGATTTTACAATACTACATGCTAGCGTTTCCCGACAGTGCTGCGGCTGTTTTTAAGGCCTGCAGCTTTTGCAAGTACATTTTTCAGGTGCGAATTTTTAGACAAAAACAGAAATTGTAGCGGACCGCGTGGTCTCCCCCCTTCTGCGCAGCACTGTGCATTCAATTTCACCCCGTTAATCATAAATGCAATAGTATCCAGCGGGAAGCGAAACTTATATTCTGTGCATTTTCTTTCCCCAAAATCCAAGCCAATTAAAGGCGTTCAACACTTTGTCACACTCTCTGGCAGTCTGTCAATGCTTTTAAACTTGCAAAAAAAAAAAGAAAAAACCCATGCCAAATAGTGATTTCGTAGTTCATTATTGGTTTAAGCCACGTGGTTTAAGCGGAGCTAAACCCCTGGCATTTTTTCCCCCCTTTTGACGACTCGTAGCGATTGTTTGCAAAGTGGCACAAAACACGTCCTGCCTTCTTTAGTTGGCATTTTCACGCGTAATGTAGAGATATCACTCTTCCATTGTCACAATCAGCGAAAGTAGCCGCCCAAAGACACTCACGATGATCGCAGCCCGCGTACACTTCTTGCCTCCGTCCGGGCCCGGTCGAAATACACGAGGAGCAGCTCGGCGGATGGCTGCAGCGCCACCTACGCTATCCGAATCGCTTTTACAGAGGCCTGCGGATGTGGCGGCCGTTCAACCCTTTAGCCCTTTAGTCTCTCATCCGATGCCCTGTGCGGCTATTGGTGCTAAGGTCGAGCGATGCGTTTTCGGCGGCTGCCGGTTTTTGAGGCATGCGCGAGAGTTCGAAACGTTGACACCTAGAAACTCTGAATATAGTATGAATTTAGTATTTCTTTTGCTTTAATTTTCTTCGTTCTCATAGTTCGTCAAGCTGAGTTACAGGTTACATTTATGGGGGCTGAATAGATGTGCTAAGTTGCCGCTGCATCTAATAACGGTAGCGAAAAGGAAAGGAAACGAATCACTTTATTATCCCTGACTAATTTTGAAAGCGTTCGGGGTCCGTGTGTGAGGAGTTTCATGCTTGAAGACCTCTCTGCGCGGTACTATGCCGAGTCAGTCAATGAACGGCTAAAGCGCACGCTATAAGACCCGGTCCGAGCAGGCCAAAACCATTATTTACTGAAAATTCTAAAACAAGGCAGTGCACGACGAGAAAGAAAAAACGAAGACGTACGAAGCGCGCTCGCCAACTTTTTCCATTACTTCCACCCCTCTCCAAGTTGTCGCGCTAATCTTTTTAGAGGAAAATGCAACACTTAAATATACTTGGGAGCATCCGCTGTCATGAACCAAAAGGAACGTACGTGTGCAGGTCCCTCAGTGTTTCTTATGTTCACGTGTATGTTTTCGGCATTTCTAAGTGTACGCCCGCCAACTGCCCGAAAAAGGCCCCTTGTGTGCCAGAGACTGTGAAAAGGAAGCCGTGCGTATTGCTCTACTGTGCAAAGGTGCAAGAGATACTTACAAGGGTGCCAGTCAGATTACTTTGTAAATGCAGCATTTTGTGCTTCTCGCTGTTCGAGGTGAGGCGCCAATTGGAAAATTATGTTGGCTTCCTGGAAGGCTTTGATTTCAGTGTGTGCCCTCGCTCTTGATCACGTTCTACGTGACGCTGGTGGTAACACAGGAAGTTCCACGTCCACCGCTTGGTTGAGGTGAACATTCTCAAGGTTCGTATAGAGGCCACATATAATACCCAAGAAAGTAGCAGATGGGACAGCGGCCGATGTAGCTCAGTTGGAAGAGCACCGGACGCGATATTTGGAGGTCGTGGGTTAATTTATGTGATTACCAAAGTAAAGATTAAAAAAAAAAAAAGACAAAGTACAATTCCCAATACTTTCCTTAGCCTCACCGACTGTTGGCTTCTTTCCTTCATGTATTATAACGAGCACCCTCATTTCCCCTTCATTTATCTGCTTGTAGCTTACGGGGGTCTCGGTTCTGGCCGTCTTGAAGCCATAGGTAGCGTAAGGGGGTTCTAGCACAGCTTTCGCCCTCGCTCTTGATCCCGTTCTACGGCAACACAGGACGGCGGTAACACAGGACGTTCCACGTCCACCGCTTGAACGAGGGTGGCGCTAGTGAACACTCTCAAGGTTCGTATAGAGGCAACATTATTACCCAAGAAAGCAGCAGGTGGAACAGCGGCCGATGTAGCTCAGTTGAAAGAGCACCGGACGCGATATTCGGAGGTGGTGGGTTTGGTTCCGCACCATCGGCACGTTGTTTTTTCTTCTACTTTGTGCTTATTTTTCCCCTAAACAGATTACATTACTAGGTTATGTGATTACCGAAGTAAAGATTTAAAAAAAAAAGACATAAAGTACAATCTCCAATGCTTTCCTTGGCCTCGCTGACTGTTGGCTTCTTTCCTTCATGCATTATAACGAGCACCCTCATTTCCCCTTCGTTTATCTGCTTGTATCTTCCTTTAAGTATCACTGCCCTTCCACCTAGGTTACTGTAAATTATAAAGTTAGAAACCCTCCTCGTGTGTTCTTTTCCATATGGTCACCCCCCCCCCCCCCTCCCCCTCCCTCTTCCGCACCAAAGTGTTACCTTCCACAGCTGTTTTTAACGCGGTAGCGTTAAAGGCCCCGTTCACTAAAAATATGGCTTCGACTGCCGTCCGTCGGCGTCGGCGTCGTGAGCGAAGAATCACGAACATGACGCTGGCAAGCAAGTAGCTGGCAGCTGACATGGCCGCACACTGACTGGACATAGGGTTTCCTGACGTTACGTTTTGCAGGAGTTGCCAACTTGTTCAACTCTTTGCACAAGGGAGGGTGATATCAGAATCAGCCTGCTAGGGTCGCTGCATTCTTTGTGCCTTCTTGCGTCTTTTGCTGCATATATTTTATTCATAACAGTATTGAACAGCACATTGCAGTACAGAAGCCTAACACTTCACTGCCATGAGGCGAGCCGGCACTGTGTGCGCAGCCAATTTCGTTGGCTTTCTTGCTTGCAATACAGCTTGCAATATAAGCTTGCAATGCACTGAATACCCATAGTCAACCAAATTAAAACTTACGTAGCGTTGTCAGCTCCGGCTTTCTTGTTAACAGTTACCGCCTTTATCGCATATCCAACAGCGCAATTGTACAGGGCTCGCCGTGAGTCGTTATAGCATTGCAACAAGCTTGCCGACGTTTTTCCAGCTGCGGCAGGCGTGCATGCTTAGTTGCTGCCAATAGGGGCATTTCTGTCACCCGCCGCTTTGCGCTCGCGGCGCTCTCTATTTACCCGTTATCGAGGTAACTTAGCACCGCCGGGCTTTAAACCATCCTCCGGAAGCAATGCATATAGGCGCACGTGCTGTGCGGTTGCGTTTTTCGCGCGATTAAGGTTTGCTTTATTCGAGCTTCGGATGCAGTCTAACCCGAGACCGGAGACCTGCGCGTGTTTACGAGCTCACAGCATTGCATCTTTAGAGTCCTCTTCATGTAGGAATATGGTGACAATTTGATTTATTGTCACTTAAGGAGCGCGCGGAGTGTCCTATCGTTATTGGTACCTCATTGCTCATCTGCTCAAACGTTAGGTCACACAAGAGAATGGGAGTGCCATGAGGCCGCTAGCAAAGCGACCGCTTGCGTGCAAAACGCCTTGCGCACTTGCTATGCTGTCGGGAGCTGCGTATAAGCTTGAAAATATACAAGCTCCAATGTAGTCCAGCATGAGACCCCAAAACTCTGCATGTTTTATGAGTTTCGAATAGGGATATGGTGACAATTAGATTAGTCGTCGCTATAAAAATTTCTCACGCTTATTGAGCGCATGGAATATTACATCGCTATTTCCGCAGAAATGCTTAGCCACTTGTATATTACTGATATATGACACTAGCTCTTACTCATGTTTGGAATAACCTCTCCAGCTATACGTGCCAGAACACCTAACCTGCTCGGCTACGTTAAAATTTATGGTAATATATGTAGTATATCTATAGTGATATATATTACTCTGTTTCAAAAAATTCGGGCATACATATGACACATGCTGTGATGATCTAACAAAAACCTAGTTAGTTTGAATCTGAATCTGCATCCCTTTCCTTTGGTGTCTAGCTCAGCACTCGTCATTCCGTGCTGACCCAGAGCGAACAGTTTGAATAAAATGCTCAATAAAGCAAATAAATTGATTAAATTGCTCCCCGTGCAGCTAAAGCATCAATATGTGTAATATAATTCCTTGTGTATCATGAAAGAGGAGGAATGGTGGCCTCTCTTCTGCATACAAAATATCACAACAATTATATCTTCTCATTTCGCTCCGGTATCATTTCTTTTTGTTTTCCGGGAAGCAGCCCTTGGCAAACGAGTGCGCAAAGGCACAACGCCAAGCGCATTGCGGCTGATCGAGGTGTGAGGTGAATGGTCGCCTTCTCCCTAACGGCGGCAGAGAGCGTAACTCTCTTAGAGAAGCTCCCACTCTCTGTAACCAGTGCACAGGCCGTAACAAAGCGCACACCGGCACCGCTCAAGTCCAGCCGGGAACCAGCTTCTGTGGGGAGAAGGTAACCAGATGCACTCCTCTTCCTCCGTAGCTTTCTCTCTCGAAAAAAAAAAAAAAAAATTCGTCCTATATACTTAATAAGCGTGTACAGAATCTGAAGCAATTCTTTTGAAGACCTGCTTTGTGGTTCGTAATTCTGTAATAGTTTTGTTAAAAGCGAATATTTTTTGGAGTAATACCTTACCGGTAAAAACGAAACAAAAACGAATTGGTTAGCATTCCGACAGAAAACAACGACAGGTAGCTTCTATCATAGGTTTGTTTTATTTATTTTTTGCTAAGTGCATCAGTGGTTAAATATTCCAACATCGCAATGACGGCAAATCTAACAATTGAATGATGGCATTATGAATCATTATTTCAGCGCACAGAAAACACACGGGTAAAATGAGAGTGGGCATAGCTCTGATTCATTCCTTTAGCTATTGACAACCGATTAACCAATCTACCTACGCTCAGTGAAACCAAATATTCGTGGTATGATCACTTTTCATTTCGTGCATAAAGCTTTTAACCCAGAACAAAAATTCTGTTCTTAATGGCGGCAGTCTCCCATCGAATTGGCTGACGACGTGCTATCAAGCTGACTTTATTGTGAAATGTTCGAAACTGTTTTCACTCGGTGGCATGAAAAAACGCACTAGTCACGACGTTAATGGGGATAAATTCATGTGGAACAAAACCATCACGCCATCAAAAAAAAAAAAAAAAAAAGAGAAAGAAACGAATAATTCTGTCTGTATCTCACGCAGGACCATGACAAAGACGCGCCATTTTCAGCCTTGAGCTATTACTACCTACAGTCTTGAATTTCAGCGAGCTGGCTGAGAAACCTTCTCTGAACAACTAATCGAAAAAAAAAAATACATTTCTTTTCCAGCAACTTCCGAATCTAAGCCGAGGCAAAGGGATCAGCTTCGTTAGCCGCCACGTTACACCATTGCGCAATATTTTTTTCCAGCATGGCATTTATTGCAATGAAACTATTTACTATACACAATAATGTCTACCAACAACGAGGACAATGATGTAGAATCAACGCGGTGCAGAATACGGCACAACTACTCAACAACACGTACACGATATAATTAGGAAGTGCAGAACACAGAAGTAAGTGCCGTTTAGGTTCGAGCTCACTCTGGGCATACATTTTTTTTTTTCTGGTCTGAATAATCATTGCACTGAAGTGACATTTTGCAGAAACAACAGCTTTCAATATCGGTCCATCATGTGCGTTTTTAAGACTGTGCAGACTATTTAAAAATAACGTGTCCAAAATATAATCAGCAAATGGCAGTGCTGTGAGATATCTTACAGAATGTGATGTCAAACTAAGCCTCTGTTTCAAAGTAATTTTCAAGATATCCCATAATAGTGTCGCATCTTTGATGAAGCAATGCGTAATTGTTTCTAGAACAATAGAAGGCTGTAATTTGCCGTGGACACAAACTGCCCTTTCTATCAGACCATGATTTAACAGGAAATGTGTTAGTGTGCCGCTTATAGAAAATGCCTTTGTCTTGAAGATGTCTTGTCCGAGGAGGCAGGTTAAGTTCTTTATCCCGGTAAACTAGTATACACAAAGAGGTACATTGCAGAAGGAAATGTGTGGAAATGAAATCTTTGTGCAAGTGGTTCCCCAACACTGAAAACAGTAACTCAGGCAAGAAATAAAAGCAAGTTGCAACGAGAAGCCAATTATGCAACTCAGGCATTACACTTTATAAACACGGACGACTAGAAACATGAGAAGGTCGGTAAAACATTCATTAGATTGACTTGCAAGAGCTCTCGGAATAGAGGGTTTGAATTTTTAAGGAAAAACATGAATCGTGAAACTATTGTCGGATGTAAAAGTTGACTAAACCAAGCCCATTTGCGCTTAAAAGCCCAAAAAGGCATTGCACCTTATAGGTTAAAAAGACGAATTCCAAACAAAAGCAGCAAGCACTCTATAACAGGTCAGAATATAGATCATTGTGCAACGAATAATTTGGAGTTCATAATTCATTTTAGACTCAAGAAACAGATTGCAGGTGGTCGCCCTTATAAAAAACAAAAAATCAGAATGATTGCAGGGGTAAAAGTTTGGGAATAGCGCTCAAGGGTAGGCACGTGGTTCTTCTAGCAATGAGCACTATGTTTATAGCACTCAAAGGGTCTCCAAGGTTATCGGGTGGCCCCCATATCAACATGACATCAATATACTCAGCAGGTGTCGATTCCAACATACCAAACCAGTGACCGCAAAATTTATAACGATTTATTAGAGCATCTGATACTGAATCAAAGTCATCCGTTAAACAAATAACCTTGTCGACGCTTAATTGGCTCGTCGGCATAGAAAAAGGCTAGGCAATCTGCATAAGCTAGCACGTTCAGTTCGCTACCCATAAGAATTCATTTTTTTCGTGGGCTAAACTGCAGCCTTTCATGTGTGATCTCCTTTGACAAAGCTACACTTAAATTAGATCTCCTAAAAATCTCAGCAGCTAAACGAAGCAAAATAACAATAAAGAATGCTTCTGCATATATACCCGTACTTAGTCAAGCTGAACCGTTGCTTTAAGGTTTCTTTCTTTTTTTTTTTTCCATCGCGACCGCACCGGAAAACACCAGCTGTGAACGCATCGGCATGGACATGTCCAGAGCAACTGTCAAGCGTAGTTAAAGCTCTGTTGTCTGAGGTATGCGCATATGACGGAGGTATGCGCATATGACGGAAGTATGCGCATATGAGGACAGAGCATGGCCAAGCCACTGAATCTTGACGTCCCTTATGTTGGACTCGTTCCATACCCTTTCGCCTTCACAAACATGTCCTACGCAGAGTATGTTTTCGCTTGTCCTCACAAGCGCGATTTAATTATTTTGTCTAGGAATGCGTACGTCTACGTACCCGATAGCTTGAGGGAGGGCTCCTTACTCGATCTCTGTTCAAGGTTTAGTATTATTCAGGGGACAGCGCCCGGCCATTTTTACTTCCGCAGCACACGAACCTGGCCACTGATATTGTTCGGTTTTCACGGCTACGAAATGTAACGATGAACGGCCCTGTGCATTCACTTTAGACGTACGTGAACGTAAGCAGTGAAACTCTTCATGCATTAGATCCGTCGGTTAGGTTTTAGTTAGCTAGATTATTAGTTAGGAAGTATTAATCTATGAGGGAAAGTCTCCCTTTTATATAGCTCCCGAAAGCGCCATTTGTTCAGTGGAGACGAGGCAGTAAGGGACATCTCGCAGATGCGTCAAAGTTTCCCTAAACATTCTGCTGAGTAGAGCAAGTATATATGTGACCAGCCGCGGAGGCTCAGTAGCTGTAAGGGGAGGCTGCTGTGCTCCAGTTCGCGGGTTAGATTCTGCGAACGCGGCTGCTGCTTTTAGGGCGAGATGCTAACTTGGTGGTCGCTAACCAGGTATGTGGTCGCCATTAATTCGCCGCTCTCAACTATACGGTTTGCCTTGTATGTGGCGCTGCGAGTTGCTTTCGCGCTTATAGACTAACACCGTGTTTACAAAAAAAGGAGGCACTTGCGGCGTCGCAGCCGACTGGGGGTGAAAAATAGGGTTAGCGCCGATAGGAATACATGGAACCAACATATTTCTAAGCAGTTTTTTTTTTTTCTATTTCACGAGACACCTATGATGTCCTTATTCGGTGCAGAGTAACCGTGAACATCATAGAACAGATCGTGAAAGCATGAAATCTCATGACCGAGGCGAAGTATTTTTAAAACACCGCGAAACGTATGGTGTGCAAGTGGTAGGGCGACCCATAAAAACACAAGTAAAAACAACTTACCGCAACCTTTTCTCGTTTCGCAGAGCACGAGAAGTTGTGGCCGGTCGTTAAACATTGGCCGGCGCTTTTAAGAAGTATGCTGCGTCATTGCGGAGGCGGTCTACTTTTAAAGCTCCCCGAATAATCTACGTTGGGAATGCGGACACCCCCAAATGCTCATGTAGCGAAACACGCAGTTTTGTGTACAGTATGATATGCTGTCGCATGGAGTAAATTGGTTTGATAATACTGTCCCTCAAGTGATACATTCTAGACAGAATTAAATTTAAAAGGCAGCTGTCAGACAACGTACGACAATACGGACCGAACGCGAGTCGTGCATTGCAGCAGACGACAGCGCAGATGGCGACACCCCACGGCCGCCTCCAGCTCCGGAGCGTCTGCTAGCGACAGCGCCGGCGGTGCATTGCATTCTGCAACAATGAGCTGTTAGTTTATCGTACTGTGAACGGTCCCACAAGTCGTAAGACGTGCAGTACTTGCAAGGGAATGTAGTGTGCCATGCAACATGATGTCGGGGCATGATACAAGACGTTCACGAAAAAAATGAGAAGGGTTCAACGCTGCTGAACCGTGTAAAATGTTGCCATAAGTTGTGTTTACATATGTTTCTATGGGTCGCCCTACCAACTCGCACCTGCATACATTTCGCGGTAATTTAAAAGCCTCGTTAATGAGATTTCATATTTTCGTGATCTGTTCTAAGATGTTCATGGTTGCTTTGTACCGAATAACGAGATCATAGGTGCTCCGTGAAATTAGAAAATTGCTTCGAAATTTTTCGGGTCCATGTATTCCCATGGCGCTAAGCCTAGTTTCCACCCCACGTCGGCCTAGCCTGGCGACAGAAGCGGCACCGCATCGCGCTTACGTCCCAGATCGGTGTTGGTCTATGGGCGCTAAGCTATAGTTTTCACCCCCAGTCGGCCCAGCCTGGCGACAGAAGCGCGATGCGGTGGCGCTTCTGTCGCCAGGCTGGGCCGACTGAGGGTGAAAAATAGGGTTAGCGCCCATAGGAATACATGGAACTGAAAGGTTTCAAAGCAGTTTTCGCATTTCACAGGGCACCTATGATATCGTTATACGACATAGAGCAACCATGAATCTCCCAGAACAGGTCGTGAAAGTATGAAATCTCATTACCGAGGCTAAGTATGTTTAAAACGCCGCGAAACGTATGGGGGGTGCGAGTTGAGAGGGCGATCCATAGAAACACATGTAAGCACAACTTACCGGAACATTTTTCTCGTTTCGCAGAGGCCCAGAAGTGATGGCCGATCCTAAAACCTTGGCCTACGCTTTTAAGAAGTGTGTAACAAAGTATACTGCGTCTTTGTGTAGGCAATCTAATTTTAAAACCCCTCGTTGTATAAAATCTGAGTTGGAAATGCATTGCGGTAGCGCGGCCCGAACAGCATAGATGTAAAGAACGGTTAGCAAAGACGCTGACTTTGGGCCTACGAAACAGTCGTTTATTAAAAGCTGGTGCATTACTTTAAGACCATGAATATATCTATGCAACAACATTCCGCGCCTGACATATATATGTAAAGCATATTTATCAATGAATATGTGCGGCGCATTTCCAGACGAACCCACACGTCTAGGAGGCGAGTCGCCTCATCGGGGTGAACGTCTTATCCACCCCCCCCCCCCCCCATCCTGTCGAATGGCAGAAGTAAAAAAAAAAAAAAATTCCAAGTGCTGGTGACGGGCTGAGCCGCGTAAGGCAGTGTGATGATGCCATCGGGACATGGTTCATTTTGTAAATTGAGAAGAAAAACGCAAAATCACAGGCACGACATCATTACTTCCTGAAAACATCTATCAGGGCTCTAAGTAGAGGCGGCAAGTATTAAAACGAATACGCGTGTAGTTGCGTTGCGATACATGCATGTGATGGGCAAGTCATAAGCAAACATTTTGAGAGGCTTTATATTTCGACGTCCGTGCACGCGCTGCATTGTCTGCGCCGTACGGAAAGAAGAAGGGAAAAAAGAAGAGACATGGAAGCGCAGAATGATATACGAGAACCATAGTGATGCCACGGGGAAAAAGAAAATAAAAGAAGAAAAATAATTAACTATAGAATATATGCCCGTTGATGACCTTGCACGCACTCACCTGACACAAAATAATTGTATGCCTCCAGGGACCTGTGTCCCTGGACGGTCTCTGCAGTGAGCGACTCGGAGAAAAAAAATCAAATACACTAGAATTTTCGCCTTTCCCACTGGCGGCAGAGTGCCCGCGACAGTACGGAAGATTGTTTCAGGCATAGCAAATGGGTCCGGGTGCACAACGCTGTCAGTGTACAGCTTTTCTTTGTAGCGCTGTTTATCCGATTCTGAGAAGCTTTTCACGTAGTCCGACATTGATGCGGTGCACACTACATTCCCTTGTACGTACTGCAAGTCTGACGACTTACGGGACTATTCACAGCAAGATAAACTGATCGCGCACAGTTGCAGACGACCATGCATCACCGGCGCTGTCGCTAGCAGACGCTCCTGATCTGGGGGCTGCCGGTGCGCTGTCGTCTGCTGCAAAACCCTCGTTCGGCCCATATTACCGCATGGCGTTCGACAACTGCTTTAATATGTGGTTCTGTCTAAGATTTATCACTTGAAAGACAGTATTATAAAGCTAATTTACCTCATGCGGCAGCATATCAGACTGTAAACAAAACTGTGCGATTCGCTGCACCCAGCTTGCCTCTTGGGGGTGTCCGGATTCACAACAAAGATTATTCGAGGAGTTGTAAAAATAGATTGCCTCCGCAGTGACGCGTCATATTTTGTCGCACATTTTTTTAAAGCGCTGGTCAATGTTTAACGACCGGCCACCACTTCTGGTGCTCTGCGAAATGAGAAAACTGTTGCGGTAAGTTGTGTTTCTATGGGTTGCCCTCTCAACTCGCGCCCCCATACGTCTCGCGGCGTTTTAAATATACTTCGCCCCGGTAATGAGATTTCATATTTTCACGGTCTGTTTTAGAATGTTCATAGTTTCTTTGTACCGAATGACGACATCATAGGTGTCCCCGTGAAACGAGAAAACTGGTTTGGAATATTTCGGGGCATGTATTCCTACGCGGGATAGCCCTATTTTTCACCCCCATTCGGCCAAATTCCTTTAGTTGTAAACACGGCGTTGTCTATAGACCCGTGTGTGGGAATTCGCAGCACATTGAATGCCCAACCAAGTTTCTGTGCATGAGCGGTCATTGAAAGATGGGCTCCGAGAAACAGGTTGCTTTTATCTAAATGTGAGTACGCGTACAGTCCCCACATAAGTGACGAATGCTGCATTAAGTATTATTGCCGCGTAGCAAAAATCAGACAAGCCTTCTCAGCCTACATGGCCACGCGCCTTGTGTAAAGTCATAAAAAGCAAGAACTGGTTCCTGCGAGTTTTCAGATACGCTATCGCCGCCCTTTGCCAGCATGCTGTCCGTGTGCTTTGCGATAGCCGCCGCAGACGAACGACTGCCTCACTGTGTCTGTGAATGTGATCGTACTATAACTCATAAAAAATAGTAGCATTGTCCGTCGCACTGACAAACAGCTCCGTCAGTTGAAGTGTTACTAAGCTGCCACGTATGGAGTTTTCCATGCACTGAAAACCACAACTGAGTAACATTGCCAAGGTAAGAGCACGAGCCTGCATAGTCTGGGTCTTTACGGTCACCGTGTGCTTAATTTGTTTTACTGATATGGTTATTTTTTGTGTGTGCTATAAACAATAACGAGTGATATCGTAGCAAATAGCCCATCTCAAAAACAGTTGACCCTGAGGTTTCCAAGGCAGATAGTTAATACGCGCTTACAAGGGTTCGACGTTACTTATTCTTAGTTCGTTTTGTGCTGAGCTTAAGCATAATCGAGCCATCTTGACATGGCAAAGGCGGGAGGATAGCTAGGGGACTTTCCACAACCTGTGCAAGATCTCATGTCGTAGCGGGTCTGTCGAGGCTGCGGAAGGTGGCTCACCGGTCATTGTAAGAATGCACTACTCTACTGGGTCTCCAAAGGCGTCCCTAAAGGCAAACAATCAATTTAAACAACTCGATAAAAAGGGCAATACGAATTCGGCTGCAAGGAGAGCGTTCTCGCTAACGTTTCTTAAAATTACCACTCTCTGATAGCACAAATTGGACTTACAGCGTACGAACGAATATAATTCAGCCTAGCGTAAGCGACACTAGATACGGTGACTGAAGCATAAAAATAAATGGCTGCAACATAGGCGGCATCACATAATTTACACAGAATATTGAATACGTACTTCATGCTGTCTAGGCTTGTCGGCTAATAATTTCAGAGAGTTTCTTTCACAGTGCAAGGTTGCGGCACTGAGAAGACAATGCAAGTACTACAAGTACTACGTGCAGTGCGTAGTGTTATCATGCACAGATACAGGACATGTATAACAATACGACAGGCACTCTAACATGGGGTCATGAACGCATGGTGATAAAACACCGGCACAGACAGCGCCGACCAGCGGGCCATTTCTAACTCTCCTGCATAAACCACACGACAATATTGTAACGGACAGAAGAGATGACACAAACTTCAACACATTTCCAGCTCCGTGAGCGCGTTTGTCTTTTTTCTTGTATGGCATACATTGTCTTGCGTTGTCAGTGCATGTAAAGAAAGCAGTGTGACAACAAAATGCTGCATTAAATACTGCACAAGCCGATCTCTACGATTAGTGATAAAATTTGATATCAACGTCTATACTGGGTCGCTCACAGAGCGCTACGCCGACTACTTAGTCTGAACATTATAATCGCCTTGATTTAAATGTGAGGTCATGCTAAGGTTGAAGGAAATGGGTCAGATCATCGAAGTGTCGGCGGAATTAACAGCCGCGCGCCCTCGATTCTCTGGCAAAATCCAACGTCAGCGAAAGACGCTGCGCAATATAGCAAATAGGTGGACCAGAACAGGTAAACTGTACAATCTTGCCCCAACCCCGCCCGTTACTCAACCCAGAAAACGCAAACGTTCTTCGAAAAATTCGAATTAGCGCTCTTGTGAACCCACTAACGGCACTTTCGGTGGCATGACACAGCTCATTGTCCCGCTGTGGGGAGATCCGATGCAAAGAAAATTATGTATTGATGTGGTGGTAATAATATCTCTCCTTATTTTCCTTACCCTCCCCATCTTTCCCGGAGTATTTGGATTTACTTGGGCTTGTCATATAAACAGTGAGCATTAACAAAGCAGCCCCCTTTCCCGCTACCTTTTTTTCTTTTTTTTCTTTTTTTTTCTTTTTTTTTTTCCCCTGTGGGCCTTGGCGTTTTCCATAAAAATTTTCCTCCGCTAGCGCCGTTCCGTTGCACTACGAAATACTTTTTTTTTTTTCTGAAACACATTTCTGGTATTTTCATGCAATTTTTGGCGCAGCGAGAACGACGAAGGCTAAATAAGATGTGAATGAAGCGATACAAAAATGTGTTCTTTTCTCATTCAGCGCGCCCCCAAAGGCTAGCTCCCAGGACACGACCGTTGCTTTTGGGGGCTTCACGCTCAGGGGTCCGATGCGTCATCCAGCATCGTATAAGTAATAACCTGACGCCGTTAGAAAGCTATTTAGTGAATTTATTTCATTAGCTACTTAATTATCCTGTTGTCACCAGAGTAGCGGACGTCCACCGTGGGTGATATTTGGTTACTGAACTGACTTTCTATTTGCAACTTTCTAGGTTAAAGGATTTTTGCAAATGTTCGTAGAAACACCACCCGGGTAGCCTGCAAACAAGAGTCGATAACATAACGCCATCGAAGTGTTAACAGCAGAGATGACGACACACAGCCCCGTATTACGATACCAATTAAACGGTTGTTGCCAACAGCGCGCCCAGATTAAAGCGTGCACACGGCAACAATGTATGACAGTGATCAGCGTGACGTTCCGGATTAATTGTAACGCCGCTGTTTAATGGGTACAAAATGAGAGAAGGGGAGCCGGCTTCGCTCATGTTTCTGGTTTCAAATGTTCACATTGGAAACATATAGGGCTGACGTAAACACACTGATGAAAAAAAAAAAAAAAGAATCGAGCTTTAGAGCAGCCATTAAACTTACTGCGATATATATAGTTACTGAAAAGACGGGCAAAACGTAACGCAAACTTACAAATCAAAGCCATTATTTTTTCACCTGCATAATTAAAACTATACTGCTTAATTACTTTTTACTGTCTAGGCATCGCTCTCCAGATAAGTGTTAGACGGCAAAATTCAGAGTAATTTAAATCTTCAAACGTGCATTTTGCCTCGCCTCGTGGGGTAAAATGGCAGTGCTCGAGGCAAAATGAGACGCTCTCGCAAACTAAACATATTACATGCACATGAAGTTGGCACCATGGACACTTGATAATTTTGGAGGCCTTTTTCAATGGAAGATGTAAACCCAGGTTCTGTTATGTTCCATGGCCCATTATACGCATATGAAGGAAGCTAACAGCCACTAAACTAATGAAAGCACAGGTGACGGTTTCTGTTATTAATTTTTGATGTTGATCAATTTCCCATTAATTCTTTTAGAGGATTCTCGCACAGCTCGCGCCATCACCCTTCGATAATATTCCACGTGACATTCGCGGTAATATAGGGCATACAATGTCATCGCTGTAGACGAAGGTGGCCCTGGCGAACATTCTAAAGGTCAGCTCACAGTTATATATTTAATCAATTTATAGCTGTACATGACTGATTATAAAAGAAGATAAAGCAGTCACGTGCCGCTAGTGGCATCAGAATACACGGCATCCTAATTTCGCGTACTGCTGTACCAACTGAGCTGCAGTGGCGACTGCTCAATCTTCTTCTTTCAGAAGTACTTACTTTAATAATAATAATAATAATAATAATAATAATAATAATAATAATAATAATAATAATAATAATAATAATAATAATAATAATAATAATAATAATAATAATAATAATAATAATAATAATAATAATAATAATGATAATCAATATTTAAATTCTGTGCGCAGGAACAACCATGTGGTCTTCGTGCTGCAGCACAAATAAAAAAAAAGAATGAAAATGCACGCACACGTTTTACACACACAGATAGAACACAAAAAGAAGAAATAAATAACACATAAAATGAAACTAAGACGAAAAATGTCACGGAAAGAAAGAAATCAATGAGTAACATCACTTATATACACAGTGAGAGAATTGTTGAGCACATCGCGAAAGAAGAAACAACATATATAGATAGAAAAGAACAACAAATAACTGAAATTGATTAGAGTAATATAGAAATGTACATAAAATAAAGAACCATTCCAGGCGCAGCAAGTGCGTCGTTCTTAAAACAGCCTAGAGATACAGGAAAATACAATAAAGAACTAGAATTGAACGCGGGACAGTAAGATTCGAATATAAAGTTTAATGTTAAAATATAAATAAGAAACGGATAAAAAGCAGTTCAAGATAAAGACAGCATTGAACAGGAGAAAAAGCAAAATATTTAGTAAATACAATATTTTAGGCTAGAAAGAGGGAGTTATATGTGATAAAGTACTATTTAGAATACGACGCTACGAACACCCAATATAAATGAACTGAGCGAGTTTTGGAAGATGTCAAGGTGAGGACAAAAAGAGTTAAATAACCATTGCATTCTGTCCAGAGGGGAATGGGAATGAAGAGATGAAGAAACTTGAAATGGTCTGAATTCCTTCATGCTCTTTCGCGAAACGCGCAGCAGGATTTACTCTAAGAGTTGAGGGCACATAATGTGGCCATGAAGGAGTTTGTACAGAAAAATTAGAAAAATGATATAAACTCTGACACGACGGCAGTGAAGAGAAGGAAGATTCAGTTGGGTGCTCCTGGTGGAGCGAGAGGAGGAAGTTGCTCAAGGAAAGCGATATCGAAATTTCCGTAAAAATATTTTTGTACTCTGTCAACCTGTACAAGTTCGATTTCTAAGTGCCATTTCAAACAACCGACGCGTACTCCAAGAGCGGCAAGCATATGGACAGGTACAGTTTTAAGAACGAAAGTGGAGTACGGAACTCTCTCAAAAGTCTGCAAACGAATCCGAGTGTGCGCATAGCCCGCTGAGCAATGCGTTTAGTATGAGAGGAGAAGCTGGAGGGGGCGGTCAAAACGTACATCAAGGTCATTAATTTCATTAACCCTGTCCAACAGCACAGTGTTCACAGAAAAATGGTAGAGAAAGCTGTGTGTTTTACGAGTAAATGAGACAACCCTAGTTTTGGAAGAATTGAGGGTAAGTCGATTCTTCGCACACCAATCAGAAAAAGCAGATATGTCCGATTGCAACAACAAGCAATCTTGAAAAGAATGTATTACCTTGAATATTTTTATATCATTAGCATAAAGAAGAAACGAGTGTTCTTGATCGCCGAGGAAACATCAATAATAAAAACGGAGAAGAGAAGCGGTTAATACTGAACCTTGAGGAACTCCACTGGTTTCAGAGTAAACGAAGGAGGTCTATCCATTGAACCCGCTGAAGGCAGCATGTAAACGCGGTTGTGTTGAGTCGGGGCACGGTGAGAGAGGACAGTACGGAAAACGCGAGATGCGCGGGGGAAAACCGGAATCTGGTGCCGTCTGCGGCGCCACAGTAATCGCCGCTTGTCGGGTTGGGTTCATGTAAGCCCGGTCGGGTCGTGCCCCCTCAGCTTGACTCCTCAACCCGACCCCCGCTATCGGGTCCATGTAAGCAGGGCTTCCATGATGACAATGTCGATCCTCATCGCTGCTGCTCGTTTCTCGTGTCTGGTTGTGTTTCTTCACTCGCGCTTACTGTGGTATAAGACACCGGATTAGCGACGATTTCTGCAGCAGTATGCTGCACAGATTGTGCCTTGAAGACGCCAGCGAGTTCACGGAACGCTTTGTGCAGCTTTTCCCGCGCCGCCAGCCAGCGAGATGCTTAGCTTCGCCGGGCTAACATGGAGGTGTGCGACGCATCGGCACCCCCGCCACCGCTTGCTCACCGCCCGCTTCTTTACGCGCGCTTGCCGGGATACAAAAGACTCGACTCCATCGACCTTTGCAGCAAAGTGCTGCATGAAACGGTGTTGCAACAAATGTTGACAGCTGCTGTTTCGACGGGTTGACATGTTGATAGGTGACACGGAAGTTTCCTCGGTGTCAATGGACCCTCGTTGGTTCTCTGCTACTTCTCCGCAAGGAATTCGGGGGTATCGAGCCAACATTGCCCAGCGGTGAGTACTTCGGAAATTTATTTGCTCATACCGCAGCAGGAAGGCAATGGCAGTACAGTCGCACCTCGTTACGTATTTATGTCCGGCTGTAAGCATCAACAGTTCTGTGACGCAAAATTTGTCATTTACTTCCTATTAATAATACAGAAACGCTGTCCAGATAGTTATCGCGGCGGTAAAAAATCAGGAGCCATTTGGGCTTAATGTATATTAGTAACATTATAAACGGCAACAAGACAAATATATCCTACACAGATAGGTGGTTTCATTTCGCTTGTTTTAAAAAGACCTGCGACGCAACTCAAGCATGCAGTGCTTATTCTTTTTATTCGTAGCATCGTAAATGGCGATGTCCTAGCGAAATGGGAAATTTGAATCTCAGGCTTCAAAAATATCGCTTTCGGCTTGGTGGGTCAAAACAAGAGTGGATTTTCGGCAGCCGACATAAATGAAGTAGAAACGAGATTTCAGGCTGCCTCTTTGGTTGGCTGGGCGTCCAGTTCAAAAATTTGTAAGATTTGAGTGATGCAAGCTTTTTGCACTGCAGGAAGTGCAAAAAATTGCACATTTTTCTTCGTTTCTTAGTTTCCGGTTGCCAAACTCTTTCGTGCTGCTGTCCAAATCGCCAATACCGAGAAGGGAACAAAGAAGATAAAAATCAATCGACAAGACTCCAGATGAGAATACGGGAGAAGATAAAAACTGATCAACAGACTACAGCCGAGAATGCGAGGGCAAAAAAAAAAAAATAGAATAGAAGACGGGTTGGGAGTGAGGACTTGAGGGCCGTGGTGGACTTCAAATGGACTACAGTAAACCTTCAAGCTTCTCCTGTTGTGTTAAACAGGCCGCTGCGGGTTGTCTAATCTTCCATTGCCTATATGCAATACGCGGCTTTCTTGTTCATTTAGCTAAAATTCTGAAACTGGAATCTAGAGCGCACGGGGAACTTGTTGATTAGAAGAATCGGTAGTGCAAAATCCGTCACAGTGCTCTTTTTAGAGTATGAGACCAGAAAAAAGCAGCGCGAAAGTACTAGTGCGGCAGTAGCAAACTTTGTCTTTTTTTTTTTTTTTTTACTTTTATTCTTCATAAGTAAAAGGTTTCTAAGCGAGGCTTTTTTCGATTCGTCGTATTGCGTCAATGACTGCGAAAAAGCCTATCTATGCTTCTACTATTCTGGAATAAAAAATGTTCAGCAGCTTTCGGCTGACTAGAAAAAAAAAAGATATTAGTCAGTCGATTATTAATAATACTAGTTGATCGCGATAGTAAAGAAGATTAAATCTTTAAAATATTTTTTTCATTAAAATGTATGCTTAATTGGTTATGTGCATTCGACTGAAATCGTACCCTAAGTACCTAATATAATGCAAACTTAAATGTGTGCAGCTGCTTCAACGGATTGTTTTGTTGCGTTTCTTGCAGAAGAAATTTCTTCTAGCGTCTTGTCGTGTAACCTGACATAACAAGGTATACCTGGATGCCGACAAGCAATGATTCTCAAGGTGTCTTCCGCAGCTAAAGTGTGGCATATATGTTTTCTTTCTTTTCCATGCATTTCAGACTGGACAACCAAGAAGAGCGCACGTCAAGGCACTCCATGGTACCTTTGATTATCTAGTACAAACTTCTAAAGGCAGCTACTAACTACTGGGCTGAAATGTTTTGTATCAATGAAAACCTTAATTGAAATCAGTGTTTGTAACTCCATTGATGCACTCGCTCTGGAACACAAAGCCCTAGATTTGGGCTCGTGTGGATGCTGCATTTAAAATGAACTTCCGAATGATGTGAACTATACGCCTTTGGAATCCAGAATGCCATATTACAGCAGCAAGAATTACTTCTAAATATCCCTGTTTAATCTACTTTAAAGGAAGGGACTGAAAAACTTCTAAAGTATTTCACACTCCTATAAGATGCCACGATAACTCGTTATTGACCTGATATTTACTCCAAAATGAACCCATGTGCCAAGAAAAGTAAACTATTTGCTTATTCCAGCACCTTAATTACCTCTTTGTACGAAAGAGTAAAACAGATGCTCCTTTTCTTGAGGTGTAAATAACTACTTTTTCGTGAGTGCGCTAGGCCAGAGACTCTGGCTAGGCTGAGGTTGGTTGGTTGGTTCATAGGAAGGGAAAGGCGCAGTATCTGTCACACTTGCTCTGTGGACACCTGAACCGCGCCGTAAGGGAAGGGATGAAGGTGGGAGTGAAAGTGGATGGAGAGAAAGGGGGGCCGTAGTGGAGGGCTACGGAGTAATTTCGACCACCTGGGGATCTTTAACGTGCGCTGACATCGCACAGCACACAGCTGAGGGCCATTTACTCCTTTCTGGGTGGTTTTACTAGCTCGTTGTGGCACCGCACACCCCCGTGATGGCGGCATACGGGTTTCGCGCCGGCCAACCCGTGAGTGGTACGCCTATACCAAATGTGCAACTACGTTCTGCCGTCCCTTCTCCCCATTTTAGTTTTTTTTTTTTTTTTTGTTTTGCTTTCCGGAATTGGGACTGAAGTTTTCTGCTTTTTCAGCTTGTCTGATTTTGTCAGCGTGTCAATCAGGTGCCCTACGCCGTTCTTTTCTTTATTATGTATGTTTCTTTTTATTTAACTTTATGGCATAGGTACATACTTCGGGCTTTTCTAAATGTTTAGTCGCGAAATAGCGCTAGTGTTGACTCTTTCTCCTTTCTTGGTCCTTATTTTTTGCACTAACTTCATCATGAGCCTGTTAATTTGTCAATAAAAATTGGGCAGACAGACACCCTTAAAGGAGTATAGACACCTAAGTTTTGGGCTCATGTTCTATCTTTTGTAATGATGCGTAAAAATCGCTGTATACGGACCACGACGGGATACTTCATAATCGAATTTCTTTTCTTACCTCTTTTGGTTTCAACAGCAATGCGATGGCTGTGACGTCAGAGTCAAGTATAAGTCACGTGAGGTATGAAAAAGAAAATGGCGACATAATCGTTCCTGTGCCGTTTGAACTCACGACAACGCTAAAGCCAGCTGCCTCAAGAACAGGAATAACAAACGAAGTGTCGGCGATTAGATCGCTGTTTTTAATGTCGCGGGGGTCCTAGACCTTATTGTGACCTCACAAAGAACACTCTGCTGATGAATTCGAAACTGAAAAAAAGTGAGAAAAGATGTGGTTGAAAACCACTTAGCAGTCGAAGGCGAAAACAGCGTGGTTATCCGCGTACAGCAATGTCTTGCGCATCATTACCAAGAAAAATGCCAAGAGAACTTGGTGTCTACTCTTTTAAGACTCCTTACGTGTAAGAATGCGGGCGCATAATAAAATGACTGTCATGACTGTGCCTAACGTTTATACGTACTCTATAGCTTACAGTACGTTACTAGTAATGTGCTGAGTAATGCTAAGTTGCGCGATGTATACTGGTCATTACTATATTTAGAACGTTAGGTTTCAGTATTAATGGTTATACATGTACTAGCTCTTACATACGTTGTGGCGTCGTACACCGACGTGATGATCGCATCCGAATTTCGTTCCATGAACTCGTCGGCACACTAATCAGTGCCAGGCCATATCACCTGTGAATAGGGCCGCGGTGTATGTTGTCGAAGTTGGCACGAGTGACATAGATACAAAGCCCCGCTTTAACCAAGCCGTGCGAGCGTGCCGAACGGCCTATTGTGTCTGACTTGGGATCCAGTGGTTTCGATTCCCATCTCAGATGTGCTGCCCCAAGATGTCAGCTCCTTCAAACTCGGCTATCACACGTAGTCTCGTGACGTCATGCAGTCCCACAAACAGCCGACCAATCAATGTTCTGTCCTCTACCAACTCTCCCAGCCAGAGGTATGACCGTAAAGAGGACCGGACAGGCACACAGACATGCTACCTTCTACCCATTACACAGGTCAAACATCATGCTCGTGCCGGAGGCATGCTCCTCGTTTTTCATGCCATCTATCTACACGCGCTGGCTTTTATTGCGAAAACAATACTACGACAGTCAAAGAGAGACATCGCGTGGCCGCAGCTACGCCGTGAAGAGGCGTGCCTACGGTCTCATAAAAAAAAAAAAATCACCCTGCCATGACATTTGATTTTACGTTACCCCTATGCCACGCGCAGGATCTGCCAATTCAGATCGCTCCTTTCATATGGGAGGGTGGTATCAGAATCAGCCTGCCAGAACTGTTTGCATTCTCGTAGCCCCTGCGACACGCAGGCACGTCCATACGACTTGGTTGAAGAGTGACTTAATATGTGGGCCGGTAGCTTATGCTCTCGCTCCATACCCTTAAAGGATGAGATTAAGTATCCCCAATAATGTAGCATCTTACAATGATAGGGCGTGATAGGGGAATAATGCAGCAGGCAAAAAAAGCTTCGATCCGCCGTTGCTTTCGCAATTCAACTAGGGTTAACCAAAGCTAAACCACAACTAATGTTTCTTGTAATGGGCTATCAGGCTTTCGCACTAACAGTTTTGATAAGCGACCTAAAAAGTCGAAGAATAAAAGTTTAAACTCCCCATTAAATGGACACTGAAAAAGTAATTGCGGTAATATTCCAATGCAAGAACTCCCCAAAGGGTGTATTTGGGAGTATTCGAGTCAATATTAAAAGATTTGTGTGGCGTCTTTAATTTACAAAACATTTTTAAAATTTGCTTCTGGCGACCAGCCGCAGCCGTGGCTGAGCGGCTCGTGGCTGAGGTAGTGTAGTGGAGATGTTGGAAGAGTTGAAAGTGTGCTATAGTTCAGTATAGTGTGTTTGGGACGGCGGGTTGGTTTGTGGGGTTTAACGTCCCAAAGCGACTCAGGCTATGAGAGACGCCGTATAGTGGAGGACTCCGAAAATTCCGACCACCTGGGGTTCTTTAACGTGCACTGACATCGCACAGCACAAGGGACGCTACTCCGTTTCGCCTCCATCGAAACGCAGCCGCCGAGGCAGGGATTCGATCCCGCCTCCTTGGGCACAGTAGTCGAGCGCCGTAACCACTGCGCCACCCCGGCGGGGCAGTTTGGGACGACCGGGATAATAGCTCCATCAAGGGAGAACTTCGCTAACAAATAAGCCCCCTTCTCATTAGGTGTGATGCCACTGTGACCAGATACCCAGTGAAAGCGAATTTCTGTAATATGCGGCGGAACAAGTAGAATGCAGGCAACGGCTGAGCGGAGAATCCCTCAAATTTTCGAGCGCTGTTAAGACGGAAGGATGGAAGATGCACTTCTAGAACGATTTTTTTTTTTCACCTGGTACCTCTGAATAAATTCAGTCAGACAAACTCATGGAAAAAGCAATGTAAGCAATATATATCTGTCAAATGTCAGCACACGTGCAGTATATTTAAACTGCAGACAATACTCCTTTCGTATGTGAACTGTGATAGTCGTTTCACATTCGACGACGCCTGTGCTTTGATATATGGCAGGCGCAGGAAATTATTCGTTTTGTGCACAGGCTGCTCAAACATACTTCCTTGTCATCGTTACTGATCGTTACTCTGCTACAGTCCTGGAAAAAATGAAGAATGTACGATCGCTAGAATATGACTCTCTCGGCGTACACCGGTTGTAGCCTGCCTGCTGCTATACTCGGAGCTCTGCGCAGTGGAATAAAAAACGAACTGGCAGAAAAAAAAAAAAAAAAAAGCCTGCACACCAGATGCACTTACTCGCTAAACTGCTGTGATCTTGGGTGGCTTACAAAAAAGTAGCAGCTGCTCTGCGCACTCCATTTGCGCCCGTAACTCTGTTCCGAAAGTTGTGCAGGCACATGCGTGGTCTCCAGCGTTTCCGCTATTGGCGCATTGAATTCAGTTGCCACGGAGACACTTCTATCTAGCGCTTCAAACTTTGCTTTTCAAAATAGTGATAGCGAGGCTTATTGCAAGGCTTTAAGCATGCAGTGCTCGTTTAGAAAATTCAAGGGCTGAGCGGGATGTTTATTTTGTAGCCATGGCTGCTCCTGTTTTGCGAAGCTGACTGTCGCATAGTTATTACTAGCACTATATTGCTAGCCTTCACTTCTCCTAGAGCCCATGTTAATCCTGTCTCGCTTTTGACTTCTTTTTCACCTCTCTTTTATTCTTCTTCCTCTTTCATATTGGCACCTTCTTAATATCTTCCCCTTCATATTCCCGTAATAATTTGCGCCTGTTTGTTTTTGTCTTTTTTGTTTTACCTTTCGGTTCCTTTGATCCTGATAATTGTTTTCACCAAGGATTTATTGCTTTCAAATTCCGCTTATATATTTGAGGATAGCTCGCCAACATAAGCATCCTTCCTGTAACAATGGATTTATGGCAACGAAAGAGAACGAAAATATAAATACTGTGCCGGCAAACCAAAAAACTACATTGACCTCTGTGCCACGTAGGCAGAGGCCTGTCATGTTTTTCCGGAAATATATCTAAATAAAATATATCATGGTTGCAGGAAACTTATTTCTTGCACCATGAATGTGCTGCCCTCAGTTTATATCGCGCCAAAAATACACCTCGCGGGGTGACTAAGGGGGGAGAATCGATTGCATGATATAATTTTAATCATGATCATCAACAAAAACCAAGTTTAGCCGACTCCAGAGTAAATTCTTCTCCCCATGATCTTTAATTGCTTTTGTCCACCCCATCGCACATCTCGCTGTACTAGACTCTACCGCCTCATCAAGACATTATTTCACACGTACGACGAGCAACACAGATAAAAATATTGCTACGTTCCAAGCACCGCGCGGCCGTTGTCTCTAGAGGAGCGCTGGAACTGGACTCTGATATCAGTACTGAAAGCAGACCTGATTTTCGGGTTCTCGCCCAAGCGTACTTTCACGGCTTATTGGGTTTGACGTGAAACTGGTTGCTCTTGCTCGTTCCAACTTGCTCGGGTAGGTCAGGGCAGGTTGCTCTTCGAGAAACACCAAATATCCTTCAGTATACCTAAAATATATCGGCTCCCTTTCTCGCATCTATGGCGGCGAGAAATATTTTAAGCAGAATAGGAGGCACGCGTGAACAGTGTTGCTAACTATAGAGGCGTATGAAATTTCGACGGAAATTCCGACCTCGCTTTCAAAGGAAAATTCATTGTTAGAGCCTTGACTGCCATGAGCAGCCTTTTGTGTTGGATGGAACCTTTACCGCCACCTTTGTAAGACGCAGCTCGCGTCCTATAAGGGTGCGCGTCCAACACGGCTGAAATTTTTAATAGAGCTGCTTTTCTGTCCACTCGGTACAATTTAAAGGAAGATGATAATCTGCCCTGTGCATCATCTGGCCTGCTCCACGTTAATTTCTCATTTTAGTTTCCGTCGGGATATCTTCAACTCCCTCTTGGTTTAAGTTTAAAACGTTAGCGCTATGAATGCAACAAAGCTGCCGCCTTAGCATCGGTGTTGGGTCTTACTCTGAAGCCAAATCTCGAGGCTGCTAAACCATTAATGCCCGGTTTTTATGATTAGATGCCAAGCAGGCAGGCAGAACACGGTGTGTGCGACGTTAACCTAGAAACATGTAGCATTTTCCTTTTTTACATGTTTTTTTTTTAATTTTGCTGATTTAAAGGCTATACGTCCTCTACCGCTGCCAGGATTCGGTTCGCCCACGTAGGAAAGAAGGCATTCGGCTATGGATGGATCACGGCATAATAGAAAACAGAATGCTGGGACACATAGCACAGCTGCCGTATGCAGCGCTTCATGAGTCAATCCAACGAGTGACAGTTGAACTGAATTTTGGTGGGAGTCGGAAGAGGAGATGAACTGTTTGATATATATATATATATATATATATATATATATATATATATATATATATATATATATCAATTTATTTTGTATTTAATCACGTTTTGTTAATCAGGTGTGTCATTTTTTTTTTTCAGTTCTGTTGATAAGAAAAACAGAAATCACTTGTTAAAGACGCGCTGCGGTCACGCCCTCGTCGCTCCCGGGAGCGGTGGAGGCGGGGCGTCGAAACTGGAGAACAGGTGGCTGTGACGTCGATTTGGGAATTCCAGGCGGCCGGCTAGGCCGGGAGCATTTTACACGCTTGCTTCGCTCCGCTTTAGGAATCTACGCATCAGCGCAGTCTGCTGCTGGTGCCGTTTGTTTTTTCCAGTTTTATCCTTCTGTGCTGAAGGTTCCGCGTGTTCAAAGATCCCATGAGGTAAACCAGCAGATACGCAGCTGTTGCGGAGTGGCGCTCCGCGCTGTTCGACGGCCTCCGACTAGTGAGCCTTCCGCAAGCTGTCCGTGGATCCCTTGCGCTAGCGTCAAGAAAGCGTGCCCAAATTTATTGCTGTCTTAAATAATAAGCGCAGGCGTAACGGAGTGTCCAAAATTAACCCTTATTTATTGAGGCTCGCTGACCCATACCGAGATGCTGGTAGGATAACTGCGATACAGGCAAGTTTCTATTCATAGCTGTGTAGCGGCAGTCACCGCTGCCGTCGCTGCTCATCCGAACTTCTTGTATACGTATACATTAGCTCATCTTCTCAGGCGGCGCCGTGATAAATGATATCTTCATTTCATTGTGAGACAAAGTTATTTGCAGTAGGCAGTTCTACGAGTAGCCCATTTACTACCGCGCTGCTCAATTTCCAAGCGTCGTCTGCTGTGGCACCGATACGAAACGAAGCATAAGCCTAGCGTCGTCGAGGGAGCGCGCTCGTCCAGAGCGCTCGTCCACCACGCTCGCTGCATGCACCGTTCCGGTAAACTCGCTTCATCCGGCGCTGCAGGCGCTGCGAACATGTCTGATTTCATGATGCGGTTGAAGCCGGACCATTTTCGGCGTTGCGTTGAACAGCGCACCGCTCAACCTAGCTGCAAAGATATACATACCATTTTAGTTTCGATGCCTGGGCGCAGCCATTTTCATTTTATGGTGGCGCCCCGTATGAGCCAGACAGGGAAAGTCCGCGCGCATTCCACCCGATGCCATCTTGGGCTGTGCGTGCGCCGTTGGTGCTGTGGTAGCGGCAGTATACAAAGGCTACTGCACGCTGCTCGTGGAAGCTGTCCGGCATCATGGTACTATTTTGTGTTTCGTTTGAGTGCGACAACAAACCGTACCATCCGTTTTGCATGGCGAAAGCTGTTAATTTTCACCAACAGTAGCGGCCACGGGGGCTGCGAAAGACTGAGCTCGGCTTCCATAGGCCGAACTTTCATTATGATGAGAGTCACAGTTAACTACGATGATGTTTCTGTTTACAGTTATATTTCACACTTCAAATGGTAACGGCAAACACAAACGCACAGTGACTGAATCGTACCGACAGGCTTCGAACGCAGAATTAACTACAAAAAATGCTTTGCAAATATCGCCGCTCTGATTGCGACCAATTTCATGTCTTGTATTTTCTTTTGACAGTGCCTATTCGATATTGCGCTGCCTTAATCGTGTCCCATTAAAGGATTTGAAGCTTGTTATACATGAGCAGCGTGCACCGCGATCACAATGCTAACCGCTGCTATCGCGAATCAGGCGAGTGTTGGTGTTTCTGGCGCGACGGAGCCGGAGTGCGAAGAGCGTATGATGAACCTGGCTCGCTTCAACAACTTACTTTCTCCAGAGGTGGGCAACCTCATGAGGTTTCGACCTCATGAGGTCGACCTCAACCCCAAATTACCTCAACCTCACGGAGTGAGGTGAGGTTGAGGTGAGGTCGGTGACAGCTCGAAATTTTTTGAGTGAGGTCACGAAATTGGACCTCGACCTCACGCGTGAGTTTGAGGTTGAGTGAGGTCGTCATTGTGTGAGGTCGAAATTGTGAGGTCCAGACTTTTTGCTGTTGCCGCGGCTTTCTTCGAAGAGCGTCCCTTTTGACGCGGAGCTCGAGCGTACTGCCGCGGTGTGCCCGCCGTCTTTCGGTGTTTGGTTACCCCCCAATCGGACGACCGGATGCGGCAGCCCCTGCCCAGCTTTCAGCATTCCACCGTAATGTCCGCAGCCCGAGACCGCTTCCCTCTGGTATACTTGGAAGGAGATATTTTTTTTTATTTTTTTACTTCACGATCTCCTCATGCCCCCCGCCAGCCACCCCTGTTTCCTCTGACTTGTTTGTGCCGATGCTTGCGGCAGGCTCAAACACCCAGGAGCGCACAAAGCACATAACTCACGTTGACCTGCGGTGCTTCTGTCGGAGGCCGCAAAGAAAGCAGCAAACTGAAGCAAATTGTCTTTACGCAGACGGCGCGGAGCAGAACTGTGTCTTGTGCATGCTCGTTTCCAGGCGCTATAATGACTGCTGCCTTACATTCGATAAAGAACCCTGCTGTACATTATACGGAAACTTAACAGAAAATGGTGCAGCGAAATTGTTAGGGGACGTGATGCTGACAGATAAAAAAAAAAAAAAACATGAACAAACCAGAAAAACCGGCACAATACCATCTGGGCATTTTATCGAAGTCCTCCCTTTCGAATTGTACGTCATCGTTCTATATTTCGGTCCTGTAAATTTATATTCTTGTATTTTCCAGAACAACCTCTCTTTGGTCTTGTGCAGCTTGTTTCTTACACAGATTCACAGGTGGCCCCGAACAACTGCAATGGGATGAAATGGATGGCACATCTTATAAGACGCAACTGGTATACAGGAAAACTCATGCGCATGTTAACCATTTGCCAAGATAGAAGAGACAAAAAAATATATGGGGCTTGTATGCAGTCAAGCGCAATGAAAAAAAAAAAAAAAAAGATTTCGCTCCGCCAAGGCCCTTTATTTCTCTCTCAAATTCTATTGAAATTAAGCAATGCAGGAGGAAGGAGGAGAGTAAGGGATTCTTAACTTCATAATATCAAGTTTTTCTTGAAATCTCTTATTCAGGCGCATAAAAAAAAAAAAAGAGAACAGCGTTCTCCTACATGTTTTTATGAGCTAGAAAGTATTGAAATGGTTTCCGGCTGGACATTTTGGTGTCTAGACGGACGAATTGGTGTGGCGAACTGAACGTATCTGTTTTGTGCTCCCGTCTGCTCGAGACGGACAAATCAATCGGATGAAAATATTTGTGGCCAGATGTCGGAATAATTTTTTCAGATATTTGTTTTTTTCTTTAAAAAATCAAGTTTAATGTACGTGATGTGAAGCCAATTACATGCTAGCACTGAGGAATGCCGTATTAAGTCGATGTCTCAAACCTTCTATAAGCTCTGGGAAGCGCAGTTCTCTTCTGTTTTTAGTGTGCGATATTTGTTATTACTTTCGTCAACATGGTATTTGTTTATATATATTTTCTTGTATGTCAATTAAGTTCGTACACTGCCGAAAAGAGAACAGGCTTCTTCCCTCACATTAAGCTCTTTTTCAGAGGCCCATAGCCCAACCCTCCTTTCCACTTACCCGCGCGGTCATTTAGTTTTTTTTTTCTTTTTCTTTCGCAAATATTGGAAAGCGCGATCTAGTCTCTGAAAGCGGAGCTGGCACACATACGCCATTGCCGTTTGGTGTGTATTGGTAACAGTTGGGCATTCACCGCATGAGCAAAACCAGATGCCTACAGACCATGCATGGCAAAATTACTTTTGAAAAGGAATTAAATTACATTACTAATTACTTTGCTGAAAATCTAAGAAGAGTAATTAAATTACATTACTCATTACTGCTCCTAAAAAGTCATGAAATTGCATTACGATTACTTCTACTGAGAAATTAAATTACTTTTAAATTACTTTCTAGTTTCCATCCATGCAAAAACTAATCAAAGCTAATAAACAAAACAAAAGCTTGTTCTTCGGACGCGAAGGACACACATTCTTTCGTCTTCCCGCCAAATTCTGTCCCAGAGAGCTATTCCTTCCCTCTCTCCTACAGCACGGGCAATTACAAAAAAAAAAAAAAAAAAAAAAAAAAAAAAAAAAAAACCACGTGGTCGAACAGTCGTGAAATGACCGGCGAACCCAGCGTCTTGCTGGCACGGAGCTGTCTCCGCCATTTGAAGGGCCCGAAGAAGCTAGGTTATTTATTGCTTCCGCAGTCCCAAGAATCGACGTCGGCACATTTGGGCTCACTGCTCAGTAATGCTCAAGCCACGGTGCCTCACGTCATGGACCCTTCCGCCTATCTCCCCCAGCCCCAATCCTCCCTCGTGGTGTTGAGTATAACCAGGCACCACTGTGCACTAGCCGACGCAGCAGGGAGTGCCGCTGCTCCGCGCTCGCAACTAGTTTTCAGCTCCAGCCTTTTTGCACCATTTCTCCCTTCGGGATTCCCTTGACGCCTTGTATCCTGCTACTTGGAGAATGGTTGCCCCTGCTACACACGAGGTCTCAAACGCACTGTAATCTGTCCCCCTTTGCCGATCCGTTACGCTGGCTTCGCTTGCCGCACGTCGTTCTTGCTTTCGCGGCACTCTACTTCGTTGACTATTGAAGAAGTAGTGGCGCACTTTAGTAAAAGTAATTTCGAAAAGAATTAATTACTTTTGCTGCGAAATTACTGCCAAAAAGGAATTCATTACGTTACTAAATTACCAACCCGAGAAAGGAATTCATTACATTACAAATTACCGAGAAAAGTATTTCAATTACATTAATTTCATTACTGTAATTCAATTATTGCCATGTCTGCTACAGACGGACGACGAAGGGAGGAGCGCGTGCACAGCGGGGGGCGCGGTCCCTCCGGGCTGCTTGCTCGCCTCCTTTCTGTTGTTCTTGCCTTTATTTTACGTTTATGTGCTGTAACTATACGACAGTAACGGGGAAACGGTTTCTCTAGATTCACCTACGGTGCATGCGGCGAAGCAGCTTCGGAGACACCACCGTGAAATTTATTAGTTCATTCTTCAAAGGAAAACAAGTGAATACCACAAAGAAGCTCGTCTCAGAATTGTTGGCGAAATGGCATCCAGTATTCGGTTCGGACGTACAAGTATTTATATCGTGTGTGTGTGTGTGTGTGTGTGTGTGTGTGTGTGTGTGTGTGTGTGTGTGTGTGTGTGTGTGTGTGTGTGTGTGTGTGTGTGTGTGTGTGTGTGTGTGTGTGTGTGTGTGTGTGTGTGTGTGTGTGTGTGTGTGTGTGTGTGTGTGTGTGTGTGTGTGTGTGTGTGTGTGTGTGTGTGTGTGTGTGTGTGTGTGTGTGTGTGTGTGTGTGTGTGTGTGTGTGTGTGTGTGTGTGTGTGTGTGTGTGTGTGTGTGTGTGTGTGTGTGTGTGTGTGTGTGTGTGTGTGTGTGTGTGTGTGTGTGTGTGTGTGTGTGTGTGTGTGTGTGTGTGTGTGTGTGTGTGTGTGTGTGTGTGTGTGTGTGTGTGTGTGTGTGTGTGTGTGTGTGTGTGTGTGTGTGTGTGTGTGTGTGTGTGTGTGTGTGTGTGTGTGTGTGTGTGTGTGTGTGTGTGTGTGTGTGTGTGTGTGTGTGTGTGTGTGTGTGTGTGTGTGTGTGTGTGTGTGTGTGTGTGTGTGTGTGTGTGTGTGTGTGTGTGTGTGTGTGTGTGTGTGTGTGTGTGTGTGTGTGTGTGTGTGTGTGTGTGTGTGTGTGTGTGTGTGTGTGTGTGTGTGTGTGTGTGTGTGTGTGTGTGTGTGTGTGTGTGTGTGTGTGTGTGTGTGTGTGTGTGTGTGTGTGTGTGTGTGTGTGTGTGTGTGTGTGTGTGTGTGTGTGTGTGTGTGTGTGTGTGTGTGTGTGTGTGTTTTTTAGGCGGGTGGGAGTAGGACATTTTGCTACGGCGAAATTTGACGGGCGAGCCGATGTTCGCGACAGCAAAGTGTTTCATGTTTACCATTTTTCCTAGCAGTTCCGACCCTTGTAATTTTTTAATGTAAGCGTGGTGTTCGAAGAAGCAATTTCGCCAATTCTTGCAATACGCCGCGGGATCACAGAATTATAAACTAACGCCCAGGATTGGCCGGTTGGGACCTCATAAGATAAACAGCATTCCTCTTCGAAATTTTCTGAAGATTTATGCGGCGTTGGCCGAGTTTTATGATTAATTGGTGTTTTGCTGTCTTTTCCTCTTTTTTTTTTTTTTTTTGTTGGGGATTTAGTCTTCACAAGTCGTTTCATGAGTGGCTTTTACGGAAAATTTGTGTCCCGTTAATATGACATCCGTTAATATGGAGGACCCGAATTATGGACAGTTTTTCTAGGGGCGAAGATTTTTCAATGTATTTATGTCTCGTTAATATAGAAACCGCCAGCGGTGAAACCTCAGCGGTGATGCAGGCATTGCGAAATCAGGGGGTAGACGAGCCGTACGTGAAAGTGCTGGAAGATATATATAGTGGCTGCACAGCAACCATAGTTCTGCATAAAGAAAGTAACAAAATTCCCATAAAGAAAGGTGTCAGGCAAGGAGACACAATCTCCCCAGTACTATTCACAGCTTGTTTAGAGGAAGTATTCAGAGACTTGGAATGGGAGCAGTTAGGGATAAGGGTAGATGGAGAATACCTCAGTAATCTGCGATTTGCTGATGACATTGCCTTGCTAAGCAACTCGGGAGATGAACTGCAAATAATGATTGATGACCTAGACAGGAAAAGTAGAAAGGTAGGCTTGAAAATCAATATGCAGAAGACTAAGGTAATGTTCAACAGCCTCGCGAAGGAACAGGAGTTTACATTAGGTAGCGAAATACTGGAAGTAGTAGGCGAATATATCTACTTAGGACAGGTAGTAACCGCAGATCCGGACCATGAAAAGGAAATAACAAGAAGAATAAGATTGGGATGGAGCGCATTTGGCAAGCACTCGCAGATTATGACTAGCAGCTTACCGGTATCGCTCAAGAGGAAAGTATACAACAGTTGCATCTTGCCTGTACTCACCTATGGGGCTGAAACGTGGAGGCTAACCAAGAGAGTTCTACTTAAGTTGAGGACAACCCAGAGGGCTATGGAACGAAAAATGGTAGGGGTAACATTAAGAGATAGAAAGCGTGCAGAGTGGGTCAGAGAAATAACTCAAGTTAACGACATTCTAGTGGAAATTAAGAAGAAGAAATGGACATGGGCAGGACATGTAGTGCGAAGAGAGGATAACCGATGGTCGCTGAGGGTAACAAACTGGATTCCAAGGGAAGGAAAGCGTAGCAGGGGGCGGCAGAAAGTTAGGTGGGCGGATGAGATTAAGAAGTTCGCAGGGGTCAAGTGGATGCAGCTAGCACAGAACCGGGTTAAGTGGAGAGATATGGGAGAGGCCTTCGCCCTGCAGTGGGTATAATCAGGCTGATGATGATGAATATAGAAACTCGCTCTCTGAACAATGGAGATGAGATGAATGCACACAGCCTATTCGGCCCATGTATTTGTGTCTCGTTAATAAGGACATCGTTTGAAAAAAGCAGAAGAGTCCAAACGCAAGTTAAAGAAGGGTGTGCAAGCCGGGAACCTATGCGACAACCGATACGGTCGGATGCCTGAACGAGTCCTGTGGAGCTGGAAAGAACCAAAGCGGGCGTGTCGTTGTTTTAGGAGGGAAGGGGGGGGGGGGGGGGGGAAGGAAGGGAGGAGGAGGAGAAAAGGAGGGTGCATGACAGGGATCGTACACAGCAAACCGAGGGTCAGCTAACTAAGAAAGACCCCAAAAGGAGGGAACCGGGAGATTTCTGGGTGCAGCAGCAGCGCCGCAACTAGAGGCCGCAGTCGGGAAAACAGCAACATGTGGTCGCAGAACAGAAGAGAGGCCGGTAAAAGCGTAAGAAAGAAACAATAAGAAGAAAGACAAGCGCCAAAATTGGGGGTGGGAACTGCAGTTTTTCTATCCCAGAACACAAAGTGTGTTCCATGAAGCCGTTAACTCTTTTCAGTCAGGCTTAAGACACACTCACGAAGTAGAGCGACAAAAGAAACGCGACGGCCACGCAACCAGGACCGGGCGTCCCGTCCTGGACGCCCTTCCTTCTCATGCTCCTGGTTTTCGTCACTGTTGCGCTGCCGAACTACCACATTTTTCACCACAGCGATCCGCATGTCGGCTTCACCTTGAGCCAACGATGCGGCCTTGACAAGGTCTGAGCTCTTCGTAGTCGGCTAGTCGTCGTTCTAAACTGTACTTCAGCTTGCAGTGTTTGTTTCATAGGAACACATACAAACGGCACAGGAAAGGGCTGTTTGATAGCCATCTGTATAGTAGCCTGCCAACTTCACTCCCTCGCTTCTTCACAAAAACAGTACAAGGCAAGAAAGAGAATCAGAAGAACGGAAAGTCAGGGAGGTTAACTAGGGAAAAAGAGTGCAAAGAAGCAGGAGCCTGTAACTCTCAACTTTAGTCTGACTTTTGGCATGGTGGGAGTTCAACGCAAACGAATGGAGCTGAACTTAGGCGCGAAGCGGGAAATCTGTGAATATACAAGCGGCAAAAGCAATCTCAGTCAATCCAAGCCGTGAAAGACTGGACCCAAGTTCAACTAGGCCTCAGCCTCGTCAGGTCGACGGTATACCATCTATCTATATATACTACCGGACTCCGAGAAATGGCTCAACGTCGGCATCACAGCGTAAGCCACAGTCCGACAGCGCCTAGCACAGTTCGAAGGAATGGAGTCAGCCTTGTTGATGTGGTTCGGGAATGTGCTCGCGAATGGTGCTGTCGTGAGCGACGAAATGCTTCAAGAGAAGGCTCGCTGCCTCGGCAACATTATGGAAGCTTCTTCTCCTCCGTCTTGATAGGTTTTACCTGTGATGACTTACGGAATTTTTGTTCAGTAAAACAGGGAGATGTTTACTGAGAAATATTATTCTACGCTCTGTCTAGGCGTTACTGACTTCAGCTACTCAAGAGGATGGCTGACAAGGTTTAAGAACAGACATGACGTTTCGCGTCGACGGAGTTTTGGAGAAGAGGGTAGCATCGACATCTCGGCGTTGTTTATATACCCAAATTAATTAAAACAGCAGCCATTAATTATAAATTTTTTCTCAATTATATACTTTCGTTTTTATTCATGACTCGTTATTATGGATGACTCGCTTTATGGACAGTTTTGGTCGGAAACCAAAGCGTTCATACTAACGAGGCACAACTGTATTCCTATTTTTTTCTTAATTTAATGTATTCTGTCGCAAAACAGTGTACAGTGTATTAAAAAAAAGCTCGGCAATCATCAATTTTTTTTTTTTCGAATTAAGAAAAAGAGCAAGGATGAAAGCTTGGGCGCGTTGGTGTCGGTTTTCTTACCTCATAGCGCTAAACAGACAGGGATACAGCCGGACATACGGGATGGGCGATAAAAAAAGTGCCCGTTCCGTGTGTCTCGCTGTGTCCTTGTCTGTTTAGCGCTATGTGGCAAGAAAAGAAAAAGAGCATATCGTCATTGTGGTCGTCGTCACTAGGGTCAACAGCATTTGTCTTTTCAGTTTATAGTAAGAACTGGCTTGTTTTATTTCTAATACGAATCTTATTCACGTGGGTCAGATGGGATAAACTCTTTGTATTGCATTATGGGCCTATGCATAGTAACGCGGTACCCATGTAGGCCTTAGATTGAAACCGACCACAAAAGGGTAGGCGAGGAGAGGGAGAGGATTGCCACTTTAGTGCAGAGTTGGACATGTAGTGTCCAGAGTTTCTCTGCTTTTATCCAGGATATTAATTGTAGTATAAAATTAGGAGTAAAATACAGCCTTCATACGATAAAATTCTGGCTAGCCTATATATACCCCAGGATTACCGAGAAATTTATATTTGCTTTAAGTTACGGTTTAATTTAATGATTCTTTTTTTTTTTTTTTTTTGAGGTCGAGCGCCCGACCTCAACCTCACATTTTGAGTTTGAGGTGAGGTTGAGTGAGGTCGCCAATGGTCACCTGAAAAGTGAGGTGAGGTCGCCTGGGGGACCTCAACCTCAATTGATGAGGTTGAGGTTGAGTGAGGTCGCCAAATATATTTTGAGTTTGAGGTGAGGTCGAGGTTTTTGAGGTCAAATGCCCACCTCTACTTTCTACGTTAAATTACTTTTCAAGAACCACTCATAAAACAAGCTGTGTCTAGAGTACTGTCCGATGGTGTTCTTAATCAGCTTCCGAGTATACACGACCGTAAGGCAACGGCGCAAGGCTAAGCAACTCGGGGGATGAACTGCAAATAATGATTCATGACCTAGACAGGAAAAGTAGAAAGGTAGGCTTGAAAATCAATATGCAGAAGACTAAGGTAATGTTCAACAGCCTCAGGAAGGAACAGCAGTTTACATTAGGTAGCGAAGTACTGGAAGTAGAAGGCGAATATATCTACTTAGGACAGGTAGTAACCGCAGATCCGGACCATGAAAAGGAAATAACAAGAATAAGATTGGGATGGAGCGCATTTGGCAAGCACTCGCAGATTATGACTAGCAGCTTACCGGTATCGCTCAAGAGGAAAGTATACAACAGTTGCATCTTGCCTGTACTCACCTATGGGGCTGAAACGTGGAGGCTAAACAAGAGGGTTCGACTTAAGTTGAGGACAACCCAGAGAGCTATGGAACGAAAAATGGTAGGGGTAACATTAAGAGATAGAAAGCGTGCAGAGTGGGTCAGAGAAATAACTCAAGTTACCGACATTCTAGTAGAAATTAAGAAGAAGAAATGGACATGGGCAGGACATGTAGTGCGAAGAGAGGATAACCGATGGTCGCTGAGGGCAACAAACTGGATTCCAAGGGAAGGAAAGCGTAGCAGAGGGCGGCAGAAAGTTAGGTGGGCGGATGAGATTAAGAAGTTCGCAGGGGTCAAGTGGATGCAGCTAGCACAGAACCGGGTTAAGTGGAGAATTATGGGAGAGGCCTTCGCCCTGCAGTGGGTATAATCAGGCTGATGATGATGATGAAGGCAACCGCGCAGCCCCATAGCAGCTTTGCAGCATTGAACTGAACGTCGAAAAACGTGCGGTCTCAGCTGCACCATTCAAGTGAACGACAAGTTCCAAACACAGCAGCGTATGCCGCGATCCGATCTTACCAAAGCGCGCCTCTCGCTGTCGCGGCGGACGACGATGTCGCCATGCGCTACTCCCCAGTCGTCGCTAGGCTTAAATTGGCTCGCGTCGAAGGCACATCGGATGGCGCTTTGGATTTGCTCAGCGCTAGAGTAAATGGTCTGTCATACAATCCCGTTGTATCATGTAATAAAAAAATATCTGTTAAATTTCGGCGACGATTCAGTAGCCAATGCGAAAGCAAACGATGAGCCACGTCGTAGCGGCGGCAGCTGCCTGTGAGCAGAAACTTGCTTGTATTGCAGTTATCACTTATTTCAACAACACCGTACGGGTCAATGCTCCTCAAGTAAGATTCGTTTTTGGCAATCGTCTCATTATTTATAGAAATAACAAATTTTAGCACGCTCTTCTGACGCTGGCGCACGGGGTGCTCCGTATCGTTGACGCGTTGCTTGCGGGAGGCACCGCCGGCGCGGCGTACATGTTTACGGCGGTGGGGGAAGTGAGATGGGTATCACATTCGAGAGTCCGTCGTTGGTACGAAGTCTGTCCGGTTTGCAAAAAAACGTTCATAGTCGATTTAATCGAGGATCTACTGGAAAGCGGTGAAGCAAAAACATGCATGCCGCACTCAGACTGTCGTCGCATGCTTTCCGCATACGCTCTCGGCAATCAGCCTTCGATTTCTTTGAATATTTGTGCCGTCGATCCACTATTACGCATTTCTGTCCCAATGACGTTACCGCCAAGAATGGCACTAATGGAGGTATTTAAGTCTTTTAAACGGCAAAATACTGAGCAGCAAGGCCGCTCTGCTATGCATAAAGCGTGCGTATGCACAGCCCACTAGGCACTGCCAACAGTGGGCCGGTGCAATGAACCTGGTTGGAGAGTATTTTCCTTCTCTCCGGCTTGCTTTCGGTCAGCTGCAGCTGCAGTACGCGTCCGTTTGTTGTTGCGCCGGTGGGCGATACTTGAAGGTTGTATAAACGCGCTGTCAACTATGATTGCATCATATAAAATGCCTATTCCTTTTGTTGCTGCTGAGACGAGCTTTAGTGTGTAAAGGGCAGTGTTTAAAGCGGGCCAGCTCTTGCACTTTTTGACTCGTGCAAATGTGCTGACTTTGCTTTCGCTGTCGACGTACTCGGCAGCGACTTTCGTAGCGTCGTTTTTTTTTTTTTCTTTCTTTTTAAACTGCTGGTTGCTCGAACACGTACGGTAAGTACTAGAGGTGTTTTACATCGTTCGAATAATCAATAACATTTTAGATCGAGCTCTCAAGTCCCCTGAAGCGACGCGCACGCAGCAATACCACCACGTAGCAGGGGGCGGCAGAAAGTTAGGGATGAGGTTAAGAAGTTCGCAGGGGTCAAGTGGAGGCAGCTAGCAGGGCACAGAACCGGGTTAATTGAAGAAATATGGGAGAGGCGCCGCCGCCGCCGCCGCCGCTGCCGATGATGATGATGATGAGGAGGAGGAGGAGGATTGATTTGAAGCTAACTGCGCTTTGAGATTAATGTTTTGGCTGTGAAGCCAATTAAGTAGCCTTGGTAATCTGTTTTCGACATGGAGGAAGGAAAGCTTAGGAGAGGCCCTGACGTCATTTTTTTGAAGCCGGCGCGGCCGCGCCGCGACCGGGCGCTGCAACGTCTCTCCTCCACCTTTAACCTTTCTCCGCGACGCTCACGTAGGTAGGGCCCTTAGCAACGCTGTTGCTAGTGGCCCGAGTTTTCATAGCAACGCGTCGCCGTTGCTAATGGCCCGACTTGGCTAACCCTAAATTTTGACGTCACTTCCGCCACACTTTCTCCAATGCATTGGGAATGGCAAGGGCCTCTCCTAAGTTGTTTCCTTCCTCCATGGTTTTCGATCATTTGTTGCCCATATGTTGTTCTGTACGTTTTTACTCGCCATGGTTCGCTATGTCGAGTTGTGTGGATATGTTCACTTAAGTTCAGGTTGGCCAGAGTTGCCAAAAAACCAGACTCAATATTCAAATCTTGCTTCAGTGTCTTAAAAATGCGATAGTCATATAACTTTGCGACTGGCATTACTGTGTATTTGATGAACAGTTCCTGGATGTGAAAGGAGGCTGGAACGTTCTCAACAATTCTTAAAAACCTTTTTTGTAACAAAAATATTTTTTGAAGGTTTCCTTGAGTTGTGGACCCCCAGACTAAATGGCAGTAGTTAATTCTAGAGGAAAATAAGGTATTGTAAATTAGCATCATAACATTTTGAGCCAATATGTAGCGATGACGGTAAACGAGTCCTATTATCTGAGATAGCTTAGTTGCAACAGCATCAAATTGCGCGCCCCAGGAAAGATTCTCTTCAAAGATGACACCTAGCGCCTTGAACTTAGGCACGAGTTCGATCGGCATTGAGTTTAATAGAATTGGTTGATCGACTATAACAGCTTTATTTTTGCTTCTGGATAACATTGCTATTGTTTTGAGAGTGTTTATTTTTAAACCGTTTACACGAGCCCAGCGTGTGGTTTGCTTTGTGAACGAGCTCATTGCCTGTACTACCGGCTACAAATATGCTTGTATCATCTGCATAGATAATATAGTCAGTGTCGGAGCTTATAGTTAAAATGTCATTTACATACATTGTTACGGTATTGTTACATATATTGTTTCATATATTGTTACGGTAATATATTAAGTTCTAGCGTAGCGCGCACTTAGCAGCCTAATTCCAAAGCGTAGACCCTTTCGCTATGCTGAGAGTGTTTAACGAGAGACGCCTCGGTAGAGGAGCTCCCAACTTTTGCGAACACCTGGGTTTGCTGTGAGTGCATCAACCTGAACAGACGTGCGTTGAGGGACAGTGCCGATTCATTCACAATACGTCCTCATTTCCGTCCTTTGCACGCAGGGCAGCCTTCACCGAGGACGTCTCTTCTGTAGAACGACTGCGTCGCAGCGGTACTGTCTCGTAACGGGGCGCGCTCGGCGGCCATCTGTTGCGCCTGTCACATGTCGCGCTGGCTCAGAACGTGCGCCATGCTGGTAAGCAACGGCGCTGATCCGAAGCGGTTGCCTGGTCTGCGTGCCGTGCTGGTAATGAAGGCGGCGCCCTCACTTCGCCCCATTTTATTCCGTTTGCTCTAGTTGTATTCTTACGGACCGCTCGCGCTTCCCTACATTTGGTGAAATCAAGCAAATTCCGTATTTATGTCAATGAAGGTCGGAGAAGTATTCATGAGGGCGTCGTAGGTATAACCAGGCCTTCGATACTCCTAATAGTCATAAATCTCCCGTCGAAGTTCGGTTCGCAGACAGAAGAGGCCGCGATGATCCGTGAGTAGTCGGCCGCACCGCGGTGGCGTATACTGTGGGGTTGCGTTCTTTATTCTTGCTTTCACGCCCGGGCTGTTATAACCTGCTTTTATTAATTCGTGCGAAATTGAAACTCAGGTCATGTATGCGCTGCACATACGTAATTGTAGTCAACCTCACGCTTATATGAAGAAGGCGCTGCCAGCATACCCACAGCTTGCTCCTTACCCTTGATCATCTGGCTAATACGCGGAGATTTGTCATTCTTAATTTCTTATAAAGGGACACTTAAAAACTGCCGGAGACAGTAGCGTCTTGATTAACCTACGACATACTAGGCACTTCAGTGCAGTGAGCGGTAAGGCAAAGGCCGTGTCAGCAGGCAGCACTCACTGGATTCGTACTGCGCTTGGTTTGCTCGTCCGGCTTGCTCATGTGGTCAACTTACGTGAACGTAGATTTAACAGTACGTCGCTTTATCTTGCAGCACGCTAACCACTGGCCAGCTTTGGATTTTACTGGATGATTCATAACTAAGCGTCTGAGACTGTAGCCCGTGAATGCGCGAAATATCTTACTTGTTTGCTCTGCGCGGCGTTCAGGCGCTGACCTTTAGGAAGCGCAGTGCATCCGATCTTCTTCACGATACTTGGACAGCAAACAGCATTTTCGCTTGTTAATTTTAGTGTTTATTAATGTGTATTTTGGTGGGCACAGTTTTGCCACTTTGTCGGCATGGTTTTACTATATGTAAAATGAAAATCTTATACGACATGGTATCGCCAAATTCTCAGACCCAGATTGAATAACGCCGTTCTGAATTTCGACGCTTTACAACAACCGTACCGCGGTGTTCACCGTGGTTATGTAAATCAATTTTTCTACTTAGCCGCCGCTGTCATCGGTTGTGCACATGCGCAAAATAAAAATATCGAGCGTCGCGTACAGAATGAGCGACGTATATTCACATACTCTCACGTAGTGGTGACGGCTGATAGGAAAACTGCGAATAGTTTCGAAAGGAAAATCTTTATTAAGCTGACTATAGCGCCCACAAAGAAACGCACATTCGGCAGCGCCGATAACAGCAAAGTGCTTGGCGGTCATTGATGACTGAATGCTTGCCACTATGGTTGGTTGGTTTGTGGGGTTTAACGTCCCAAAGCAACTCAGGCTATGAGAGACGCCGTAGTGGAGGACTCCGGAAATTTCGACCACCTGGGGTTTTTTAACGTGCACTGACATCGCACAGCACACGGGCGCCTTGCTTTTCGCCTCCATCGAAAAGCGGCCGCCGAGGCCGGGATTCGATCCCGCGTCCTTGGGAACAGTAGTCGAGCGCCGTAACCACTGCGCCACTATCGGTGGCGCTCAATGTAAAACCGATAAGAAATCATCCAGACAAAATGCCAAAAACAACTACAACAATCTGGTTGCATCCTGCGTAGCAATGTGGTGCAGCATCGTACCAGAGGTTTTCGAGCGCGAATAAACTTTGTAACGCTTCGTAACAATACAATACAAAAAGCGCAAATGCACGTCACAACATATCCCACCGCAGAAGGATCATAACAATTCACTCCTTAATTAAGAGCAGGCTACTAACTACGACCCCTACATATATTTAGGTACGAATCGATCATCCCCACAAAGTAGGCGTTACTTCATGTTACACTAGACATTGTTTTTATTAACTGGTCGGCAGCACCTCTGATCGTTTGAACCATCTGCCTAGGCAAGCAGTCAGTCGACATTTTAATAGTTTTAAAGCTGTCATATGTAGATTCTATTTCTAAACACTTGTCAATTTTATTTACATGTACTCATTTTCCGCAACAAAGGCATATCTTTTTTCTGCTGCCTCAAGCTTAATGTTGTTTCTTGATGGGCTATGTTAATCAATGTATTTCCTGCCACCCCCTTCTGCAATACTTTCTGACCCTGAGCCTATTTAAATAAATAAATAAACATAAGCTATCGATTTTCTGCCTCTGATGGGTAAGCATTTAAGATGCATAGTCGTTCCCAATGAGTTTATAATAAGCAGGGTTAAAAATATAGGGCGACATTTCAGAAATAATAAACTATGGCGCCACTTTGGAGATGGCCGAGGACGTGGTTTTGTCATCGTTAAACATTATGGAAGCCCTTTGAATAGCTTCGAAACAGCTGCAGGATTCAATTTTGGCACCTTTTGAAAAACTTGCATCTTTCCCATGCGCTGCGAACTTACTGTACCGTATGATGTCCACAGGGCCGCAAAATTCTTCACAAACACGTACGTTTAGGAAATCAAATCAGCAGCTTCTTTTCAGTTAATGGCACTTCTCCACTTCTGTCGGTGTCGAACGGGAAACGAGAAAGCGACGCCTTTCCTTCGTCGGGCCCAGAGCTGTAGCGGCAGCCCATCACAGAAGCGGACGACATCGTTCATAAAACGCAACGACTTTGTGAAAACCAGCCCAAACGGATATTTCGACACTACGTCAATTTAACCGCCCCAAAACGAGAACGCTACAGCCCCACCCCTCAATGCATCGCTTTCCGTGCAGTTAGACGGCCGCCCCCTCTGCCGCCTACCAACCCATGCACGGCTCTGCGATACGTTGTTTGCAATAGTGAACTACAGCCCTGCAGCCGCTCTTGGCAGCGCTTGCTGTAAAAAAAAAAAAAAAATAATAATAATAATAATAATAAAAAAATCGCACTTTCGTTTGTCTATAATTCACACCGTCTAGAATAGGGTGCCTTGGGATGCTGATGCACCCTTCTATTGGCTGCAGCCAGCAGCCCATTAAAAGAGTGCATCAATACATCAATGCACCTTATTACAGAGGGCGTGAGTTATATGGATGAAATGCACCTTAACGGGAGCGATTTCTTTTTTTTTTTTTTTTTTTTTTTTTTTGCAGTGTACCAAGCTCTACCATAGGGGGACGGAGAAATTTCACTACCATAAATCAGTCTTGAAGGACGGTATTGAAGGACCCTAGTATAGCTAAGCACATGACGCCTAAAAAATACCATTCGGCGAGACTTTCCTCATAGAAACGTTGTTATATATCGACAGAATAAAAGTCCCACCAAAGCAAAAATCACATTGCGTCCGGTTGAGAATATGAGCCAGGTTGCTCGACGAAGTGAGTGATGTCATTAAACCATGGGACATTGCGAGTGCACTGGTCACGTGACATGGCCCATCGCGCTGGCGCGATTGGCCACAATTGGAAGCTGCGCTTAGTTGTGTGCTGACGTGTCTAAGCTGCGCCACGAATAAGGCGCCCGAGTCAACGCCACGCGTGGACAACTGTAGTGTAAAATCATTGCAAGCAGTGATGGAGACCACAAAAATGTGGAGCTGAAGGTGGGGTATAGTCAACCAACCGCACAGGATCGTCGTATGCACCGTGCGACAGTGACGAAAGAGGAGAAAGAGACAGAGCGGCCTTCAAAACTTAATGATGTTGCATTATCATCGTGAAATATGGAAGTGTACCCTAAATATGTGTTTTTTTTTTTTTCAAGACCCGGGACGATAAAGAGGTCAGCAGCTGCTGGGCAATGACCGTCGTTGCAATGAAGGGCGCTATCACATTCTTCTCATTTGTGGCCTTGTCAGCGAAATTATCTTTAATCAAAATTAAAGCTGGCTGTTGTCTCGCGTGACTCTCAAGTTGAGGACCCCCACCTCCAAGCCATTTAAATATTTATCCATACTTAAAACAAGTGCCGTCCTATACCCGAAAAACTCATGCGATGAATTAGTAGCAATAGACATTTTAAAAACGAAGACTGTCCAAAATATTCACTTGCTCTCTCCGCAGAGGTTTAGTGGGATTTAACATTTAGCTAACATTATGAAAAAATAAAAAAAAGCCTTCCCAGAATTTAAATTTAAGTTTTATTTCAGAAGCATGAACCGTTTACATGCAGGAGGCAGGAGGTGAATATACACCGTCACGAATGCACCAGATATTCAAAAGCCTTATGTCTAAACTTTGTTACCACCCCTAAAGTTTGTACGTCGCCAGAATCTATATCACGTGTTTTAGGAAAGCCGCCATATTTTTCAACACTAGCTCTTAGAGGCACTAATACCGGATTGGCAGACATCAGTAAAAAGTTCAAAGATGTTACCAAGTGAGTAGTTGACTAAGTTTTCATCATTAACTTTTTAATCACTACACTTAGGCGCCCGGTTGTAACACGACATTTTTGCAGCCAGCCGCTAGCAAGGTCCATATATCAGACTTTAGATTTTCGATAACAATATTTCTTTTGGCGCTGGGGCTAAACAAATTTTCGCTGTCTCGCGACAAAAAAGCGCGTTAAAAAAAAAAAAAAAAAGAAAGTCAATGGTCGTGCCGTCCATCTCCTTTTTGTGTGGGCTGGAGCAGCGAGCGGCGGCAAGTACCACAGAGCACTGCGGGAAGGAAAATGACGGCGGGATATTGGTTGACAGCACTGCAGCGTTGCTTTCAGAGCGCCAGGTTTTAGAAAGCGCGCTTCATTGCCGCGATAAACAGAAATTTTGTTGAATCACAGCTCCGAATGAAATCGTGTTTTCGAACTTCGAAGAGTGATATGCATGGTCATTACTAACATTCAGCGGCAAATCTCTAAATGCAGCAAGCGCTTTAGTTTACTTCGGCCTGTCTTTTTTATTTTTTTTTTTTGTGATCACCGGAAATACTGGTATAATTATGATGCTGCAGAAGCCGTCTTCATACCTTAAAAAGTCTATTTTTAAAAATTAGTGACCAATTTTCCTGTAGTCCCTTGTATGTATACGCTTATATCTTACCAATTTGCAACATTTAGCATTGATCCATTTTATGTCTTTAGCTCTGACCCAAGGATAGTAATCAAAGAGAGCACTGAACAAAAGTTGAGGGGGGGAAGACGCAGTTCGCAGGCCGAGCTTCAACAAGTACACTTGTCTTCGTCTGAGCGACAAGACGAAGACAATTCCACTTGTCGAAATGTTGGTTCGATCTGCGAACTGAGGCTCCCCCCCCCCCCCCCCCTCTTACCCTTGTTCAGTGCTCTTTTTGATACCGTGTACCCATCTTCTTCCTCTCGTTTTACCTGGATCCAGGGACAGTAAGCCATTTCTGATTCAATAAGTGTGTTCTTATTTTTCTCTCGCCAATTGTCACAAAATAAGAGATGAGGCATTGTTGGACGCTGGCTGGAAGATGCACATTCGTTAGCCCCTTTTCCCTGCACCCAGTTCCCTTTTCACACTGGTGAATGAACGTATCAACCGGGCAGATTTGGCTGCTGGGAGCATGCTGCCATCACACTTTAGGAACGAGCTCCAAGTGAATGTAAGTAGAGGGTGCGCAGATGGTTAGGCGCGAACTTGAAACACTGGTTGTTTAAAGGTTCAGGAAGCGTCGAAAGGAAGAAGTATGAGCGGGTCCAACTTCGCGTGTGTATAGTTAAGTAATTATAATGAATTTACAGCTCTCACATACTTTCCTTGTCAAAGCCTATAGACGAAGACAAAATCAGACGTATTTGGAAATATTTCATTAGAAAGTTGTAGGGGGGGGGGGGGGGGGGGGAATCCGAGGTGAGCTCCTCACGAAGGAGATTCTGAAAGGTGCCGAAAGCCTGAGCGCAAGGTGACGTCATAATCGCGGTGCTCAAATATTTCGCGACTAATTGCTGTAGCTAAGGAGGCCTAAGGAGGAGCTAAGGAGTGCGTCACTGAGTGTGGGCACATGTGTCTGTTTCCGGTTCGCTGACTGCTATCTACACTCTAAGAACAGAAAGAGTACTAGAACTCCCTTTGGAGGAGTTTTCGCTTGTCCCACTTTCCTTTTTCCAAAGTAAAAGAACTCTCTCTAGCCATAGAGGAATCAGACTCCACTGATGGAGTACTGTACTCCTCCTGCAAAAGAATGAAGGCACTCCTTCGAAAGGAGTAAAACTAAAACAGGGTATGTTGCTGGGCGAGTTGGTTATTCATTGTCAACAAAAGAACGCTATAGCAGACAACGGACCAGGAAAAGGAGGACACACATATCACATATGCGCTCACTAACAACTTTATTTTGGAAAACAGCCGATCCGCGCCTTATATACACACAAAGACTAAAAGTGCGCATGAGCACGGTTATTAGGGCTCAAGCATGTCACAGCGTTATTTTTCTGTTCAATATCAGATGCCGTTCCTTCGATGTCCTCCTCTTCCTGGTCCGTCGTCTGCTATAGCATCCTTTCGCTGACAAAGAGTAAAACTACACATTGAAGCAGCGTCCTACAACTCTTCCAGGAGGAGTTAAGGGACTCCACTGATAAGAGTGCCTGCAATCCTTGAAGGAGAGTAAGCCATTTTATTTTACTCCTGGTGAATTTTCATGGCCTGTTTTATGTACCCTACCATTTTTTTTTTTTTCATTTCACGTCTGCAAAACCAGTTTCAGCCATATGCTTTGTAGGAGTCACCTTGTCCATACCTTCCTCTGCAAAGCGGTGCACAGTATTTCCACTACACACTGTTGAAGTTGAAGTTGAAAGTTTTATATTTGGATCAAAAAACAACCTACAAGAATGTACAGCGAGAGGTCCCATGGTACACGACTGCAGGTGGGACTTCCCATGGTAATAGATTTCGATAGGCAACATAAAGAATAATATTATTGTAAGAATACAGTTGTAAGAACAGTTCAGTGGGTAATGAACTAATTTTGCTTCACTGTACAAACTTGAATATGATTTGACCAAATTTTTTTCCACACTACTTGCACCATACACACAACAGTCTGTGATGTGAAATCGGTGCTTCAATAAACAGGGACGCAGAAAAACAATGTGATCTGCAGAAGTTCCACTACTTGGTGACATTTTTTTTCCAGTGACGCCGGTTATTGGTGGAAGCAGCTGCAAAACAAATATTAAAAAAAATCGCGGCTGTTGTAAACAGGAAACGGTAGAAGGTTCAGCGACTGACTATTTTCCGTTCCTTGATCCCCAGGTCGCCGTCGGTGTCGTCGGCGCCCTGCTTTCCTACGGCGTGTACGTGCTCGTGACGTACCGGCAGCAAGTCAAGAGGCCGCACATCATCTTCATACTCGCCGATGACCTCGTGAGTGGTGCTCACACAGCGAACTCAATAAATGCCGCTGCATAGCAGTGAGGAACTAACATTGCTTAAATATAGCACGTTTCGGCTGAAATTAATTTTAAAGAACTACTCAGATCAAGTGTGGGGACTTTTTATTATCTATAGAAACTCGTCCTCCGTCATTTATCATATTATATGAGCGCTCTATGGGACATGTTAATATACGCCGTCCTGAGTGTTTGCTGCTATTGTAGAACTCGGTAGAATCTGTGTAAGCGCCAAGCGAGGACGAATATTTGTGAATATATGTTTGACTCTCGTCATGCAATGTGAACCGCACTAAATGGTCGGGAAGCAGACCTGGCGGGTTGTACACTTTTCACAGTGTTTAGGCATGCTGTATCACAGTGGGATCAGCGGCACGCTTCACAACTGCAGACATGGTGCTCAGGAAGCACTTCAGGAAGGAAAGCTCATTTTCGTATAACCAATGCACAAATATGCATAATTCTAGCTCCCCAGATGACCCATTAATTAAGGAGGTATTCAGCGTTAAAAATAAAGAATTTTATCGGGTGGTGAGAAGACATCGGATAGCCAAGATAGATGAGTTTGTTGAACGAGAAAATAGAAACGTAGGCCAAAAAGCTGGACGTCTGGCCAGATACTCTGCACTGGAGAAATGGAAGAGGAGAAGAAAGTGGGTCGTGGTGGGTGACGTTGTGGTGAAAAGAGGCATGAAAATATTACATGGGCGGAAATTTGAATGAAAATCGCGTGTCGCTTCCGGTGTGACTCAAGAAGCGGCAAAAAGTTGGCACTGCCTGTAGAGTTTTTCCTTTCTCCGGCCGAGCGCCAAAGTCCTCACAGTCATGGCTTTTGCCCAAACGCTTAAATGAAGTGGTTAGAGTTATCCTTTCGTGCAAATATGCTGGGCACACCAATAAAATATGCTCCACAGTCTCCAAAATACCACAACTTCAATATTCTGGACAGTCCGCCTGACCAATTAAATATAAATACCTACGCGTGAAGGCCACATTTAAGCACAGCCTATAGAGAAAGTGAACAGTCAAATTTATTTCGTTCTTCGTAGCTCTTTACAAAATTCTCCTAAACCGCCGAGAATCGACGATATTTATGTCGTAGTCATCGCTGTGTACCATGCCTGTCTCAAGTCACGTACTTGAGACGATTTGCAGTTTGCTTCACCACGCTCCTGCAGAGTGCATCCGCCGCAGTTCTTATGGCGCTCCAAGCCACTTACGCTCAGCTGAAACAAGTAGAGTTACCTACAACCGCTTCAAAATCTGACGAAAGAGGAAGAAACCACGTTCAAAAGATTGCAAAACAACGCATTCTGCAGCCAATATGTACTCAGCAAGGTGTTTCTTCAGGCGTTCGCAAATTCATTCGTTTGCCCAGAAAAAATCCTGGAAGGGTCAGCTAAAAGCTATTCTAACAGCTTGACGAGGCTGTGGAACCCTATCACTTGGCAGACGACTGTACAACTGATAGACAACAGCAAACCAGAAACAAAATCATGGCATTTTACAACAATATTCGAGTTAAGGAGTACAAATAACAGCGCAGAACAAAAATGAATTGACGTAACAGTGCATATTGAAAAATTCCAAGGACGAATAGTTCGACAGTTGAAAGTATTTGCAATATGGGCTTAAAATTTGCAACGTATGAAACAATTATAAAATGGTGTAAATTATATGGAACATAATTCTCATTGCTATACGCAAAGTAGCTACAGAACAAAAAACAAAGTTATAATAATACAAACGCCTTATTCATACTCAGGAAAAGTAATTAGATGTCGTTTAATGTGGGATTTGGTACCATTCGTTATTTATTCAGGATACATGTTAAATTGTGCTGCAATGTCTGATATTTATAATTTTTGCGGGGCCTTGGAATAAACCACGATTCGGTGCTTCGAGTATGTGCGCGGTCCTAGTTTGATGTTGAACACGCAGTAGCTCAGATGATAAATAAAGTGAGCGTACGATTCGAAAATGATACCACAATTGAAATTTAATAATGTTGCAGTTGTTTAGTATACAGTCTATGTTAAGAAACTATATCTATGCTTGCCACCTTTCTGATAATTCTGTTAAAGTACAGTCGTCCAGGCTAGGCCACTTTAACTTAAGTGAGACAGGAAGAGCGCCTTGTACTTGTAATTTAACTTTTGTTGGCAACAAATCGCCACATCGGATCAATGCTCCGGTTACAGCTGACAGTTCGTTGCAAAGATCGATGACATGCTGATCCTACCTAAGTTGCTCAGAACATATGACCCCAAGAATTTTGTGCTGACTTTCTAACTGAATATCCCGATTTGCGTAACGGCGCGGTTTTCTTCAGTTGACGGTTTATTCGTGGCTCGAAAAAGCATTGCTTTCGTTTTTCTTTTGTGGTTTAATCTTCACTAAATTTTCATTGGACTAGCCTTGCAGTTTATCTAGTAAATTATTACATTTTGAAATTAGGTCATTAACCTCCGAATCCGAGAGAACGAGAGTGATATCATATGCGTATATTATAAAAGTGGCATTGTTGTCTACATCTAATATCTTGTTGGTTGTCATCATTGAGAGATCCCTCCGGCCGCCGCTCTCGCTGGGCACTGCGCCTTCAAGAATACTCGTACAACGTCGTGTACAAGTCGGGGCGCCTTCATCAAGACGCTGACTGTTTGTCTCGATATCCTGTAGAGCCCCTTATCTTGGTGACAGAGACCATGGCCTGCATATTCGCCCTCTGCAATCTATGAAGAGGGCAATGACCCATCTTTAAGACTAGTCATTGAAGGCCTGACATCTGGAAGATCGGATTCTTCCCTCCAGCTTTTTGTTGTACAGAATGGCGTCCTCTACCGCCGTAACTTTCATAATGACGGTTCTCCAATTCTGTTGGTGCTTTTTGTTGTACAGAATGGCGTCCTCTACCGCCGTAACTTTCATAATGACGGTTCTCCAATTCTGTTGGTGATTCCCAAACAGCTCCGCTCCTCTGTTATTGAAGAGCTTCACGATCTGCCCACAGCTGGCCACCTCGGTGTGTCTCGCACTTACGACCGTGTACGGCGTCGTTTATTTTTTTTTTTTTGGCCTGGACTATACCGCTACATCCGGCGCTGCATCGCAGCCTGCCACGTGTCAGCGTGGAAAAAAAACCATCTACGCCAGCAGCTGGCCTTCTCCAACCTATTGATGTGACCCTGGAACCGTTTTATCGTGTTGGGCTTGATCTTCTTGGCCTGTTCACGACGTCAAGGTCAGGTCATAAATGGATCGCAGTGGCAACCGATTATGCGACACGCTACGCCATCACACAAGCTTCACCCACGAGCTGCGCTACGGATGTCGCTGATTTTCTTTTACACAGCGTCATTCTCCATCACGGCTCTTCTCGCCAATTAATCACCGACCGCGGTCGCTCATTTTTGTCACGAATTATCGAATACATCCTCCGTTTATGTTCTATACGAAGCATAAGGTCGCGACCGCGTACCATCCCCAAACCAACGGCCTTACCGAGCGTTTCAACCGGACACTCACTGACATGTTACCTATATATATGTCTCGCCTGATCATTACGTCTGGGACTTCACGCTGCCATGTGTGACATTTGCCTATAATTCTTCCAAGCACGACACAATGGGTTATTCCCCCTTCATCCTGCTCTTTGGCAGGAACCCCTTCTTACCTTTGGACACGCTGATTCCACCTGCCGGATGACCCATAACCACCTACGCACGATGACGCCATTGCTCAAGCCACTGAAGCGCGCCAAGTGGCCCGTCGTCGATTCCTCGAATCTCAAACTTCCCAGATGTCTGCCTACGATAGACGATATCGCCACGTATCTTATGCCTCTGGGTCCTTGGTTCTTCTTTGGTCTCCTGCTCGCCGCGTTGGCCTCTCGGAGAAACTTTTGTCCCCCTACAGTGGTCCTTATCGTGATGTCCGCCAAGTCACCGATGTGACGTACGAACTTGTTACTCTTGTGTCTGCATCCTCCTCGTCTCGCCCCGCTGCGACATTGTATGTTTCGCGGCTTAGGGCATACCAATTTATCCCTTCTTTGGCAGTTTGACGCCGGGACGGCTCTTACACCGCCGGGGGTCATGTTACGCGAATACGAAGACGAAGTGCTTTCTCCCCTTGCCTCACGGCAAGATAAATGACGACGAAGTCGGACTGTTTTGCTGTGGTGCTGTTCGCTGCTAGCGATCTTGTAAATAGATTGAGTCTTCACGTAACAATATCATTTATATATGTGTTACACAGACCTAACACAATTCTTTGAGGGACGCCACTTGACACTGTTAGGGAAGAGGAGTATCCATTATCTAAATAAATCGATTGTTTCTTGTCGTGCAAATACGATTTAAGCGAGGCAAGATGTGTACCACGGATACCGCAAGCGGACAATCTGCAAGATAAAATTACGTGATCAGAGTTGTCAAAGGTCTTGCTGAAATAAATGAAGAGACGTAAGGAGGAAGCATTATTTTCAAAGTTACGCCGTGTTATTTCTTTTATTGTTAATAACGCTGTTCCAGTACATCTTCCGTTCCTCAAACCATTGACACTCAGTAATTATATTCTGTGTATCAAAGAAATGTGCGATCCTTGTACAAATTATATTTTCAATCCTTCAGCCAAAAAAGGTATGATTTATATGGGTCTATAATTCGAGATTTCATTTTTGTCGCCGCCTTTGAAATGCAGTGACCCTGCGTTCTTTTTTTTTTTTTTTTTCCATTTCATCTCGAAATGAGCCGGACACGAGAATTAAAATAGAGATATACTCAAGAACTGGGGAAATGAATAGCGAAACATATTTGACTGATTTAGTTTGAAAATCATTAACATATAAAGTTTTGATAATTTTCAAGTTCAAAGAAGCAATGTAGAATTCATATGAAGCTCATCAGCTAGCTCACAAAAATAGCTAGTCAGGCAGTGGTCTATCAATGACGCGTCTGCTGAATTTGCCCTTGTAAGCTAATGTTTGCGAAATGGTTATTGAAGTAATCAGCAAGCTCTTTCCCATGGAGTTCATAGTTTTTTAGCATAATTTTCACTGGTGGAGGAATTGTTTCTTCCACGACATAAGACACTATTTGCCACTCTCCAAACGGCATCTGGAGATTTGGTCTTCACGACAGCGTGTATTGTAATGCGGTCTTACCTTGCTTAAGTTCGCGACTTAATTACTTTCTTTTTTTTTTTTAATGCAGTGAGATCACTAGTTAGGCGCCTGTTTAGAAATACATCACGAAACTTCTTCTTTTATCGTATTTCGCAAATAAGAGTTAGAGCCCCCCTACAAGAATACAAGAATACACAGTATGCACAGCATAAAAAAAAAATACAAGTAATATATAAGTAATAAAAAAGGTGAACATAGTTAAAAAATGCGTAATATTGAACAAGTATTATTTCTGGTGAAAACAAAGTACTACAATGTATCGTTAAACAATATGTAAACACTATTTTCGCGGAAAGACTTTAAATGCATGGTACTATGAGGTGCACACACAAAAATTCAAACAAAAGTTATGCAGTACTATCGATAATTTGCATGATTTACATTGCGCACGGCAGACTTGAATAACGAAACATCAGTGATGATTGCAATAGGGTAGGGAAGCCGATTCCAGTCTTTCGATGTGCGCGGTATGAATGAGTCAGAGAAACTTCTACTATTGCATGAAGTTATGACAACTTTGTGAATGTGGTCTATGCGAGATAATATATAAGAAGGCGGAATGAGCAATTTTTTGTGTAGGTCATCGTGATAAAATATCTTATGAAAGAGGCATATACGTGCCAGCTTCCGACGTGTTGCGAGAGTTAACAGGTTGAGATTAGATTTCTTTGTGGATACGCTGGCAGTGCGATAATAGAGAAGATGAAGCGAGCTGCGTTGTTCGGAATCATTTCTAGCAGGTTAATAAGCTCATTATTGCATGGATCAATCCAAAATTGACGATGAGTATTCGAGTTACGAACGAACAATGGTTTTGTGGAAGAGAAGCTTGGTGTTAGCAGGAGGGTAGCCTAACAGGCGGTTAGCTTTGTTGGCAATAAATTTGACGCGAGTTTTGCAGCTAAGGTTAGATGTGATGTGAATGTCTAGGTACTTGTATGACGTTACTGATTCGAGAGAAACGTTGTTAAGACGATATGCAGGTAAGTTTCCAGACGACTCGTAAGAGTTTGCATTTGTTAACGTTTAGTGTCATTTCTCATGAATTGAACCAGGAAGAGATATAGTTAATATTAGTTTGTATTGAGTGTACGCCATCATCAGTTATTATTTCGCGGAAAAGGACACAATCGTCTGCAAACAGATGAGTTGATGAGGTAACGGATTCAGGCAGGCCATTAATGAATATTAAGAAGAGTAAGGGCCCAAGCACGGTACCTTGTGGAACACCAGAAAGGAGGGGGTGTAAGCGTGAGTTAGTGCCATTAGCTGCTACGAACTGCTGACGTTCTGTTAGAAAGCATTCAAACCATTTCAGTACATTAATATGAAGTCCTATTATACGCAGGTTTAGCAGTAAAAGCCGATAGCAAACCTCATCAAACTCCTTAGCGAAATCTAAGATGGAATCTGCAGTTGAATGACGGTCAAGGATTGTATGCCACCTGTAAGTAAAGAGCACAAGTTGTGTTTTGCACGAGTATGACTTGCGAAAGCCATGTTGTGCACGTTGAAAAAACGAGTTTGATTCCAAGAAGTTTACTGTGTGTGAGAAAAGAACATGTTCGAGAATCTTACAAGCGATACTGGTGATTGAAATAGGGCGATAGTTATGAGGTGAGTGTTTGTTTCCAGATTTATGTACTGCAATCACCTTCCCTATCTTCCATTCTGCTGGCATCTTACTATTTTCAAAAAGACGGCCGGAACACTCAAGGCAGACTAATCGAGGAATATAATTGTGTGCTTTTTAAAAACTGAGTTTATATAGTCGGTGCCGGCAGCTGAAAACGTTTTCAGACCATCAATAATTTTGACGATTCCTTCTGGGTTGATAGTAACAGGGTACATTGGTAGATAATTATAAGCGCTATAAAAATGTATGTTGTTTGACAGGGATCTAGTGAAGTAACTGGAGAAAACATTGTTTATTACTGATGAGCATTCGCTGTCAGGAATAGGTTTGTCGTTGGAGCGTGTTAGTATGATTTTAGACCTGTCTGCCGGATTAACAACTTTCCAAAATTTTCTAGGATTTTCTAGCAGCATATACGATGAAGACTTTGTGAGAAACATTTTTGTTTGGTTTGCATTTTTTAACGGCTGAAATATAAGCATCCTTTGAGGCGTGATCTGATGATCAGCGAAACTGGCTGCATGAGGTTTTAGCTAGCTGATATAAGCGTTTCTTCCGGATAGATAAGCGCCTAGTGTGTGAGTCATACCACGGCGCCCTTGGATTATGAGATATTTTTAATAAGAATAAAACGGCTAGTAAGCTCAGCAACCTTGTCCTTGAATAATGTCCAGTTAGTTTCAATGGGGCGTAGCTCAAAGCCTGCTAGGAGCTCGTTATAAAGAGGCTGAGCTCGTGGTTGATTTGTTGGGCGAGTGAAGGATTTCATTGTTACTAATGTGCTTGTGAAGCCATGTTTCGGTTAGTACTAAAATTTCAGCGGAACAAGAGTCCGCAAGAGATGAAAGTTCAGTTCTGAGTCAATGTTAGCAATTTCCAAGTGGTTAACATTAAATTGGCCCCAGCAAATCAAACGAAAATTTTTACAGTTCAGATAATTCAGTAATTTAGAAAATGAACTCAGATAACAGGCATTGCCGTTAGGAGGCCTGTAAACAACCGACAATAGCTGTGAAGCCCGTTTCAAAGTTCACAAGTCAAAATCGGAGTTTGGAATGGTAAATTCAGGAAACGAGTCACAATTTTGGCATATTCCAACGTAAATAGCTACACCAATGCCTCGTTGATTGGATAGATTCAAGAAATAGTTATCGTATACACCGGAAGGTTCACTCTAGTACTCTAGGCGAGCGGTGACAGGAGCGCGCGCAGCAATCGGAGAACACGCGTGGTCGCCGCCACGGAGGAAGAGGGGAGCTAAGAGAGGGCGAGCTGGTTACGAGGCACAACGCCGACGGCGACGACGACGCGAAACGCAGGAACGGGTGCCAAAAAGCTGCGCTCTAAAACGACATATTTAGATATAGGTATGAGCAACCCGAAGCAGGGCCCAGTTTCTGCACATGCAGCCAGGTTGATTCGGAGCACGTCATCGCAAGCTGCATCGCACATCGCACTGAGCGTCCTTTGCCTGATCCACACATTCTTTGTGACCAGCCCACCAGGGAAAGACTGTCTCAGGTCTCCAGGCGAAGAACTAATGTGCGCATCCCCTCCCCCCCCCCCCCTCCCCCCCCCCTCCCTTCCGATTCTTTAGATTGGGCAGAAAACCTGAAGACCTTGAGAGCATTTTGCAGCGAAATCCTTTGATGAATTTTGCGCGGCTGCACAGCCGGAGGGGCCCGAGAGTAGCGATGTTATGACGTGCTGAAGGAATGACTTGCAGTGAATCGCGCAATTTCTTCCCAATGGCCGCGCAAGCAATGCAGACGTTTTTGACGATGTCCGTTGCTGCCGCGCTGCATGAAATTCCTCATACATAATAATATGCTTGGGAAGCTTATTGGAACTCAACCGATTAGATCGGAGCGGTGCGAGGTATCATTATGTATTTACACCAACGCAACACAGCAAAAGACATCCCCTTTTACTGTATACTGGTGTGAGTTAACGGATGCGAAGCGTATGTGCACAGCCGCGGACTTGGCTTTGCATCGGGAACTCGAGCCTAAAGCAGCAAGCCACTGTTCCGTCGCCAACTATGTGCACAGGGAAGCATTCACCATAGCCCAACCTTCATTCTATATTTACTACGAATTTGTAACGTTTGTTTAGAAAGCTGTAGCGTACAAAGAGGAGGAGGTGTTATTTTGACCGATTAAGGATTTCTTTTCGCAGCCCTTTTGAGTCATGTTTGCGTTGAGAAATCATGCTTCGTTTCGTGCCAGCATCGATGAAAGTGTCACAGACTGAAGTGGCAGATTCCCCGCCAGTGTATGCTTCGCACCCCTTTAGCGTTCATGGAAGTAAGCGTAGTCTCTGGCCGCCACTCTCTCTGTGCGCTCAATGCAGGGATGGGCCGACGTCAGCTTCCACGGATCTCCTCAGATCCCGACGCCCAACCTGGACGCCCTGGCCGCCGACGGAGTGGTGCTCAACAACTACTACGTGCACCCGACGTGCACGGCCTCAAGGGGCGCCCTCATGACTGGGCTATACTCGACGCGATACGGTAGGCATGACGCCTTAGATGTTTCGTCCGTCGCTCTGATATGCGAATGAGCGGGGTATTTGAGAATTCGGTGCTTATTTCAGGTACGGAACGATATCTGATGCAAAAATAGACACATTTCCGCCAAATTTTACGAACCGCTTAAGCTGCAGTTTGATTTCGGAAATCATGCCCAACCGCTGTGGTTGTGCCAACCGCAAGCCTTCGCGGACAGTAAGCCTCAGAATTGACTTTCCAACCGGAACCGTCTTCGCAATGAGTCTAATTGGCTCGTTCTCCTGCGTCATTATTTGCGATGAATTGCAGCTTCTGGAGAAAGTTAGCCTTTGCAACGATATCTGACCCCCAGCTTTAAATGTTTCCTCTTCGTCCAGAAGGAATTTTGTTTTTTGTCTCGAACATTGTAAACAAAAGACTGTCATATTTCAGAAGGTGCAAGTTTCCAAGTCGTTGTCTGTCACGGCGACGATGGCGGCCTAACCTTTAGGAAAAATGCACTAGGTTATTGATATATAGGTGACAATATATACGAAGGTACACGCCTAACTGAGCAGGTGTAGTGAGAATGCTGGTGCCCAGGGCGATTGTGAATAGTGTTCTGAAATAGCTTACACATCTGTTACCTCTAAATGACAGGATATAGGTGTATAGGGAGAGTTCAAGGTCTACAAAGCCTACATGTTGGCACCCTTGTGCATTTATGTAAAATGGAGCAAAACAAACAGACCGCCAGCTCGTTAACCGCTTCCCAACTTGTATTTAAACAGCTGTACATTTAAACAACTGAACAACGCGCAGCTGGTTTATATGCGCACATATGTTGAAAACACATGAACAAAACATCATTTAAACGTTTGCGATTCAAGATTAGTACTTTCAGAAATACGGCCAACAGCACTGCAGCGGATGTGTGCAGATAACGGTAACCGAGGTGGCATGACCGTATTTTTGTTTTCAATTATTTTTTATAGGTGGTGGGCGAATGTTTCAGTACAAAGGAATGAACCTCAATTGTCCAAGTTACGCAGTAGTCTTCTTGAAAAAAAAAAAAAAATCGTATATCACTGCAGGTGGAAATCGCCTTACCAAGATACTTTGTTGGGCGAGTTGGTAAACATCCATTGTTAAAAAAAAAAAAAAAAAAAAACAGCGCGAACAGGAAGACACACAACAAGATAAAAGGAAGCTACAGGACAACCGCTGACTCACAACTCAGCCTCAGCCTTTAATCCAAGGCCCAGACAAAAACAAATGTGATGAAAACACCCCTGGGTTCATCTGCTAAACAAAGTCACTAAAAAAAGAACCCTCTTTTTTGAAAAGGAAAAAAACAAACTTGGACAGAGACCGGGAGGAGAACTTGAGGGGCCTCCATCATTCCACCTTCAGGTATGTGGATGACTTTTTAGTATACACAGACTGTGAAGGATTCGATCAACGTATGACGGACATTATTGAAGTTTTTACTGAGTGTAGATCTGGGCTAGAGTTTACTGTTGAAGAACCAGTGGACGATCGGTTGCAGTTTTTGGATTTGTTGATTCAGTTCGGGTAGGATCATGTTTGTTGGGATTACAACCCGAGATCGGTGAAGCCCTTGCTAATTTCTAGTTCGGGGCATTCCAAATTAGTGAAATATGGGATGATCATCACATGCTTGCTAAATCCGTTGCAAACGTCTTGCTACCATGGCATGGGCAACAGTTTTGAACGGCAATTGACAAGAATTGCAAAGGCCGATTATCGGAATTCGATTATTAATGAGGCCTGTTCTATAGTCTACTGAAGAGCCTAAAAAGAATGGTCAGGCAGAAATCACTGCCCAGAATGGGTGAGAAGAAGAGCAAAGTTGCAGTGGTACCCTATGTGCATAGGACTTCACAACGCCTCAAGAATGTTGGCAAGAGATATGGTGTTGATGTTGCATTGACCGCCGGCTCAAGGTGAAGAGGATATGCCCGGCTATTCAAAGGGAACTAGAATCTAAGAAGCAGGAATGTGGTGTTAAACACAGAGACCCGTTTGTCAGCTGCAAAACTGTTGTTGTGTACAGGTTTCCAAACAGGGCGGCGTAATAACAAGAGACTACAGGTACACCGAAACAACTTGGAAAGTGGCAAGGACAAAACGTTTCTGGTCTTCCATTGCCATTTTTGTGGGACAATGAAGAAGGAGAAGAAGTGTACTCCCCTATTTGACCAGGTTTGAATTTTGTATCGGCGCACAGAAAAGTTGACGAGAAGCATATTTTATTTCAAGAGACATCAAGTGCGTCAGCAAGACTTCTCTTGCTCTTTCAGGCAAGGAGGTTTCTTTTTTGAGTGACTTTTTGTTTAACAGATGAACGCAGGGGTGTTTCACGCGAAAGCTTCGTTTTCGTCGCGTCTTTTTTTTTTTCTTTTTTTTTTTTTGTCTCGGCCTTGGATTGAAGGTTGAGGCTGAATTGTGATTCAGCGCTTGTCCTGTAGCTTCCTCTTATCTCGTCTCGTGTCTTCTTGTTCGCGCTGTTTTTTATTAACAATAGAAATCGCCTTGTGTGCATTTCAAAAATTTTGGAGCCCTGCTGCCTGTGCGCTAAAGTTTTGTAGTACATAAATTTTACTCAATAAATCTATGCAACCTATACTTTAAGGAGAGTTATTCAAACATTTTTTTTTTCTTTCCGCACTTGTTTTAGTAGAAAACGTCAAACATCGCTTCAGGAGCAATGCGTTACAAAATAGTCGTTTTTCAGTCGTAATGTTTTGGGACGAAGCTTTATGCTTTTGTCACTAAAATGTTTTTCTTTATTATGGAAGCTATGCATCGTAATTTCTGGCAAAATTTCACGCTGTAAACCTTTAGGTACTTTCTCCAGAACCTATGAAATTCGGTCAAATTTCGACAACAGCAAAAAAAAGTACAACTCTGATTCCGGTTTGAAAACGAAACCCATTAATATCTCCCTCAAGAACCCACAGTACCTCAGAATTATTAGGGACTAAAAAGGCGTTGTATTACATTGTCTAAAGTTATAAAAATTAGTATATTACTGAGAGCTTGTACTTAAAATTGTGAATATTTTTCCCTGTATTCCGGCAGGATTCAATGAGTTGTTCTCACTGAACATTTTCTTGATATTACGCAAGCCTGGTTCTTTATTGCTGCGAAAATTTGTAGCGACGGATATGTTCGTTTTGTTTTGTTTTTTTTCACAATACTTTGAAACTGGCCAAAATTCAAAAATATTGTTACCGGGAAACGCGAGACCAAAGTGATGTGCTCACTGACAAAGACGACGATCAAGGAACGCAGGCACGACGAAGCGTTGAAAAAGAGAACGACGCTGAGAGAGCGGATTCTGCACGGCTACCGAAGTTTTGCGTCCAGTTCAGCCCATCGCAGTGCCGTCACATTAAGTACATCCCCGTAACATCTTGGTGGAGGTCGCGGGTTCGACACAATCTGACGCTGGATCTCCGCAGTGGCCGACACATCGGAACCGTTACGATGACAACCGACGCGGCTCCATCAACCTCCGCAACTCCAACTGTCGTCGTAGCCCACCCCCGTGACCCTGGCACATTCTGCGGTACAGATGAGGTAGACGTCGAGGACTGGCTTTCGCTTTATGAGCGTGTTAGCCAGCACAACAGGTGGGACGCCACGCTGATGCTGGCCAATGTCATCTTCTACCTTACCGGAACGGCACGCGTGTGGTTCGAAACACACGAAGCAGATATACCCTCTTGGGATGTTTGCAAACAAAAACTCCGTGACCTGTTCGGAAAACCGGTTGGCCGTCAACTCGCCGCCAAGAGGGACCTCGCCACACGTGCCCAGACATCTACCGAGCCTTATATTACGTATATACAAGACGTTCTGGCCCTCTGCAGAAAAGTCGACAAAGACATGACAGAACCTGATAAGGTGGGGCACATCCTCAAAGGCATAGCCGACGATGCCTTCAATCTTCTACTCTGTCGGGACTGCTCTACGGTTGACTCCGTTCTGCAAGTTTGTCGACATTTCGAGCAGGCCAAACACAAACGCATTGCACATCGCTTCAATCGGCTCCCCAACACTGCCCCTAGCTCCACGTGCGAGGATCTGCCGACCCTAAGGCAGCCTTCCAACACTGAAAATGTGACCCGCATCGTGCGTCGTGAACTGGAAGCGCTCGCTCCTGCTGCATCCAACCCGCCCTCTTCGGACAGTAACCTAGCGACGATATCCCTCATTCAAGCCGTCGTTCGTCAAGAGGTTGCTAACTTGGGCGTCCCCTATAGCCACAACGTGGAACCCCCCAGTTCGAGCCCCATCCCTCCCATGGTCGCCCACGCTGCGCCCCGCAACACCTACACGCCACGCTACCGATACCGCAATCCTGAGGAGTGGCGCACCCCTGACGACAGGCCGATCTGTTTCACGTGCTCACGTGTTGGCCACATCTCTCGCTACTGCCGCAGCCGCTGGACATCACCACCTCGACGTTTCCCTTACGTTGACCGCTACTCCGATTACGGTCACCGCCGTTTCACGCCTCGTTATGAGCCGCCCCGCACCGACAACACTCCGCCTCCTCCTGTGTCCAGTCGCTCTCCTTCGCCGCCAGCCCGCCGTTCCCGTTCACCTCTTCCTAACCGCAGTTCCTCGCCGTCCTCCGCCGGCCGCTTCACGGGAAACTAGCCGATGCAGCTCCCGGAGGTGACGCTGCATTGGTACCCCGACCTGGAAATCCTCTGCCCATTTCTTCGCCCTGTAACCTCCTCTCCCTGCTCGTGGATGGTGTTCCCGTCTCTGCCCTCATTGACACTGGTGCCCAAGTCTCGATCATGAGCTCATCATTTTGCCGCCGCCTCAAGAAAGTACAGACCCCCGCCGCTTCGCCCACCGTTCGTGTTGCCGATGGCAGTACTGCTGCCGTCACTGGGCTGTGCACTGCCCGAGTCACCCTTGCCGGTCATCACATCCCTGTTTTGTTCACCGTCCTCAACCAGTGCCCTCACAATGTGATCCTCGGCCTTGACTTTTTAACGGCCCACTCTGCCCTTATCGACTGTTCCAGCGGCCTTCTTCGTTTGGACTTACCTGTCTGCTCAGAACATCCTCCATCTACACCCCGCCTTCGCTCCACCGAGTTCGCTCGCCTGCCCCCTGACTCTGCTGTTTACCTACCTCTGTCACCTTTCCCGCCTGTGCCTGACGGTGACTATGTTGCTTGCCCTATCACCGAGGTCTTTCTTGACCGCAACGTCGTTCTTCCTCATCTCATCGTACGCGTTACACAGAACAACACCTACCTTCCTATCCTGAACTTCAGTCTGTCACCCCAAGTTCTCCCCGAAGGAATATCCCTTGCTACCTTGTCTCCTCTCACAGACTGCACCATTTGTGCACTCACTCCTGGCCCACATTCAAGCGTCCTTCCAACACCCGTACTCCCCACCACAATTACCGACCCTATTTCCGCAATGATTACCTCTGACCTCAGCCCCGAACACGCTCAGGACCTGCACAACCTTTTGTTATCCTTCTCCGACATTTTTGACTTTGCTGCCGGTTCTCTGGGCCAAACATCAGTTGTGACTCACCGCATTGACACCGGCGATTCAAAACCTGTACATCGGAGGCCTTATCGTGTGTCCATTTCTGAGCGCCAAGTCATCCAGCAGGAGGTCGACAAGATGTTGGCCAACGATATCATCGAACCTTCGAACAGCCCCTGGGCTTCTCCTGTCGTGCTCGTTAGAAAAAAAGACAACAGTTGGCGCTTTTGCGTCGACTATCGACATCTGAACACGATTACAAGGAAATATGTTTACCCGCTGCCGCGAATAGACGATGCCTTGGACTGTTTACATGGAGCCCGCTACTTCTCCTCTATCGACCTTCGTAGCGGCTACTGGCAGATTTCTGTTGACGAACAAGACCGCGAGAAGACAGCTTTTGTCACACCCGATGGTCTTTACCAATTTAAGGTTATGCCTTTCGGACTTTGCAACGCCCCTGCTACGTTTGAACGAATGATGGACTCCTTACTCCGCGGCTTCAAATGGACGACTTGTCTATGTTACTTGGATGACGTCATTGTCTTCTCGCCCTCGTTCGAAAGCCATCTTCGTCGCCTTTCTTCCATCTTGGCACTTTTCCGCCGTGCCGGACTTCAACTGAACTCAAAGAAGTGCAGTTTTGGTCGCCGCGAACTTAAAGTGCTTGGCCATTTGGTGCATTCCACCGGCGTGCAACCCGATCCTGACAAAATTCGTGCTGTCAGTGCTTTTCCATCTCCCCGTTCACCCCGTGATGTCCGCAGCTTTATAGGACTGTGCTCTTATTTTCGCCGGTTCGTCCCAAACTTTGCCGCTGTTGCTCGTCCTCTCACCAATCTCCTGAAGAAAGGCGTTCCTTTCTCATGGGGACCAGAGCAGGCTAACGCATTCTCCACCCTCATCGCTGTTCTCACCAATCCTCCTGTGTTGGCCCATTTCGACCCGTCTGCCCCGACGGAACTTCGCACCGACGCCAGTGGCCACGGGATTGGTGCCATTCTTGCACAGCGACAACGCGGCCAACACTGCGTGATTGCCTACGCCAGTCGTCTCCTGTCATCAGCGGAACAGAACTATTCGATTACGGAACGGGAGTGCCTGGCTCTCGTCTGGGCCGTTGGAAAATTCAGACCCTACTTGTTTGGCCGACCATTCACTGTAATTACCGATCACCACGCCCTATGTTGGCTCTCTTCCCTCAAGGATCCTGCTGGCCGCCTCGGCCGCTGGGCACTGCGCTTGCAGGAGTATACCTTTTCCGTTGTATACAAATCAGGCCGGCTCCACCAGGATGCAGACTGTCTGTCCCGTTATCCCGTCGATCCCCCTTCCTCTACTGACCACGAGTCGGACCCCTGTGTGTTCTCTATATCGGACTTTTCTCACATAGCCGACGAACAGCGCTTGGACCCAACCCTCAGTTCTCTTATCGACCGCCTCCGCACACACAGCCGTGACTCTTCCCTCGCCCTGTTCTTCCTTCATGGGAATACGCTATACCGCCGCAACATGCGACCTGATGGTGCTGAGCACTTGCTCGTCGTTCCCCAACACCTACGCTCTGCCGTTCTAGAACAAATGCACGACGCCCCTACAGCTGGTCATCTTGGCCTCTCACGCACATACGATCGCGTGCGCCGGCGTTTCTTCTGGCCTGGACTCTACCGCTCTGTCCAACGTTATGTAGCCGCTTGCGACCTCTGTCAACGCCGGAAGAAACCCCCTGTGCTGCCACCTGGACACCTGCAGCCGATTGCTATCCCGACTGAGCCATTTTCTCGTGTTGGCCTTGACCTCCTAGGGCCCTTCCCCGAGTCCTTATCAGGAAACAAATGGATCGCTGTGGCCACCGATTACGCCACGCGGTACGTGATCACTCGCGCCATTCCAACCAGCTGCGCCACAGACGTTGCTGACTTCCTTTTGTACGACGTCATACTACAGCATGGTGCTCCCCGTCAACTACTTACCGACCGTGGCCGCTGTTTCCTTTCCCGAGTTGTTGAGGAAATACTTCGTTCTTGCTCCGTTCGGCACAAGTTCACCACTGCGTACCACCCTCAGACGAACGGCCTTACGGAGCGTATTAACCGCACACTCACCGACATGCTCGCAATGTACGTATCCGACAGTCATCGCGACTGGGATATTAGTCTGCCATTTGTCACCTTTGCATATAACTCTTCGCGTCATGACACTGCTGGGTACTCTCCATTCTATCTTCTCTTTGGACGAGACCCCTTACTGCCCTTCGACACTTTGCTTCCCGCCGCTGGCCCCGTCACCACCTATGCCCGCGATACCATCGCCCGAGCCGACGCTGCTCGCCAGATTGCTCGTCACAATCTCACCGTCTCTCAAGAAGCTCAAAAACGCCGCTACGACGCTCACCACCGCGATGTGCACTATCCTCCCGGATCTCTGGTGTTGCTCTGGCTTCCGTGCCGTCGTGTGGGGTTGTGTCAGAAACTTCTGCCCCACTACACGGGTCCTTACCGTGTACTACGCCCTGTGACCGACGTGACCTATGAGATTGCACCGCTCCACCCAAAGTCACCGACTGCTAAACCCACTTCCGAAATTGTACATGTCGCCCGCCTCAAGCCATATTACTCCCCCTCCACACCGCACGACTAATACGCACCGGGACGGTGCCTTTTGCCGAGGGGGGTAGTGTTACCGGGAAACGCGAGACCAAAGTGATGTGCTCACTGACAAAGACGACGATCAAGGAACGCAGGCACGACGAAGCGTTGAAAAAGAGAACGACGCTGAGAGAGCGGATTCTGCACGGCTACCGAAGTTTTGCGTCCAGTTCAGCCCATCGCAGTGCCGTCACATTAAGTACATCCCCGTAACAATATCAAAAATTGTCAACTTTAATTAGAATTTTAAAGAAACAACACAATCTTCGATTTCATTTCAATCTCCTAAAATAATTCTCTGTTGTTCATAAGTATTACGCATTAAAACGTATTTCCAGAGTCTATAAATATATAATCCTTACAAACCATTTTCCTGGTTCACTCCATGCATTTCCGTCAGAGTTATTCCGAATATCCTCTTTTTGCCAGTCAGCGTGCATTTAGGCGTCTTGAAATAAATGCTATATTCCAGCGCGATGCCGCCGGCGTGAGTGACCCAACAGCAATCACGCGAACTTTGGAGAGAAGACAACATTCCCGCCTTCGTTTCTTGTGGGTATGTGCTATGTTTAAAGTGGAGATTAATATAGGTCGCCTTTTGCAGGCCTACAAAGCACTCCCATACAGCCGGGGGAGCCTTACGGCCTGGACCTCAAGCACACGCTTCTTCCTCAGCATCTCAAGACACTGGGTTACGAGACGCATCTGATTGGAAAGGTGGGGGCAAACGAACTACTGTGCGAATGTGGATAAGCGTCTCAACACCTGACAAATATCCCCTCGTGAAGAAGCTTGGTGCTGAATATTGCCGCGAACCTTTGAAATCTTTATTGTGTTGTTTTCAACAGCCACCGACATGCGGCCTTATCACTGTGACTGTAGCGCACGGAACGACCTTGTGTTCTTTTTTCAACTCCTTCTATATTGCTCCAGACTTTTCCACTACTTCTTAGCTGGTTTATAGCAATGTTTCTGTGTCGGCTTTATATTGAGCACTGCCGAAATAACGTACCGTCTTTGTCAAAAGTATGACCAGGCTGCAGGTTTTCCTTATCAACCGTGTTTGGAGCCCTTGATCTATTTCAAACGGCAAAAAGTGGTCTTTACAGATAAGAGCGATGGGTTTTTTTTCCGCACAGGGGATTAATAATTTGACATGTCCTGTAAAACGTTTAGCTACAGGGCTAAGGAGCAAATCGGGCAGCCTGGTTACTTTTGGCAAAGACGGTACATCGGTACTTCGACGACCAACGAGCCCGTTTCCTGCTATCGCCGCCGCTTGGCTGCTTAATTCTTTTTGCGGCCGCAAGTCGGCCCAATAAAGGGTTTATTCAGTGCAATACAGGTTACAGTACAAATATCTCTGTTTGCTGTCATAGGCATTGTCACGACTATGTGACATTTGATGGAGATGCGGGCCTTCATGTCTCGGACTCCTCCCACAAGCCGAGACAACGACCCTGTTTGTGTCGGCGTCGCCCCGGCAGACCTATATACAGCCCATGCAGTCGGCCACCGACTTCAAGAGCTCCGAAGTGAACAAAGACTACTACCGGACCCCACCCGAAAGTTGCAAATTAAGGCCGATGAAAGGGACCGCGGAAGTCGGGAAACACCTCTTTTCCAGTTAATGTGTAATGACTGCTAGGTGCAGGGACGCGACGACATTTGATTCCGCCGAAAACAAATTGAACTTCGCGCACTCCATTCTGAAGCTCCCCGGTGATTAAGCTGCCGCAATGAGAAATTGTCTTTGTCTTATACTTTAACACTTTTGAATTCCGCTAACAACTTCAATATGTACAGACAAAACCTTTGAATTTTATGATCGATATTTTGGCCCCTGTGCTAAGTGTGTGGGAACTCACAATCCCCTGCCCCTATTATAAAGGCCGCGCGTAATTAACACACGAGATTACGCGCGCTCTTAGGTTGGCGGAGGAGAGTGTAGAAGGAGTGGCAATAGTAGTAGAAATGGCAGTGGTATTAGTAGTCGTAATCGTAGTGGTATTAGTAGCAGCAGTAGTATTAGTCGTAGTCGTAATGGTAAAAGCAGTAGTATTAATAGTAGTAGAAGTAGCAGCAGTAGTAGTAATAGTAGTAGTAGTCGCCGTTGTTGTTGTTGTTGTTGATGGCACCAGCGTGTCGGAAATATTCGTGCGGAAAAATCCTGATTGCTTGGCAGGGTTACGATGTAAAAGCCGCATTACCTCGTGCGGGAATTTTAAACGTCACGCTTTCGAAATAAAGCTGTGATAAGTATATTCAGTGAAATAAATTATGTCCCCACTGGGGTTGTAACTCACGTCCTCTACATGCCAGACGAGCACGCAAAGCATAGGCTTCGAAGGTTTCTTTCTTTTTTTATATTGCTCTCAAAACGTATAATATTTACACAGGAACCTTCAGCCGTATTTGACTGAGGTAGCATGACTAAAATTCTTTCAATGACTTTAATGTTTGAATGTGTGGGAGCCAGTCATGTGGTGGATCCACAAGTTTGATAACTTCATAATACCTTACAAAGGCTTCCTGAAAGTATTTTCTCAGTGTCCGTGCATCAAGATCTGCGGGACGCATCGCCATCATACTTCTCCATATACTATGCCGGTCCAACGCCATTACAAGATCATAAGGAATACCGACCTCGTTTGCAATCGGGGGATAGTTGATACCGTGAGGGTTAAGCGAAAAACATTTCTGAAGAGTTCTTTGAAGAACGTCCCAGAATAAAACTGCGTCCCAGCAGGCCAAGAAAACATGCTCAATGGTTTCATCTCTTTTACGTAGGCAGGGGACTCCCCAAGGCCCAAATATTCATTTATCTTGAAACCACGTTTTAACTCTCAAAGTCCCGCTATGTAGTCTAGAAAAAGAATATTTTAGTTGAGGCATATTCGCAATTTTTAAAAACTTGTTTTAGAATATATAGACCTGGGCCTGAACTGTACACAGTCCTTTACAATGGTGGAGGGAAGAGTGAGTCACATATATCGCTGCTAAGTTTTTCCGCCTCACATGACTAAAATAATTAAATTAAAATCGTGCATGAAAGAAAAACGGCAAGCTTGTACAACTTCTCTCAAATACATACGAATAATTACTTGAATGCAACGGGATGTAACAATAAATTCAAGTGAAACTCTGCCCTAGTCTCAAGTGAATAACAGCACATAAAAAGGGGTCCTTTGCATCTGTAAAGAAAAAAAAAAAGCATTTAACTAACTGCCGTACAATTAAGTGGCATAAACAAAAACCTCCAGTGCATCGCTTCGAAGCAGGTTGATTCGACTTGTCCTTTCCCAAAAGGGACACCCATACAAACAGTGCGAACACCGTATGCAGCTTCTGCAGATGTAAACAGGAGCCATGTAGCACTTGAATCAAGTACCACAGCTTCCTGACCAAGAAAAGATTGCAAACTGTGGCACGTCCAAATATCGAGAGGTTCAATCCACCAAATCCTGCAGTTTTTTCTCTCTTATTTCTGTTGCCTTCTTTTGCCAATAAGGTTCACTATCGACCAGGGGCGAACCCAGGGGTAGGGCTTATGGGGCTTCAGCCCCCCACGAAATTCTTTCACACTGTCATATATCGCAGATCAAAACAACCACCAGAGCCGGAAATAAATCTGGACCTTGTTTCCAGTACGTCTTTTTCACGCTCCAAAATAGAAAAAAAAGCGAAAGGTGCATATAGTTTTCTGAAATCGTTCATTGGATCATACAAAGGAGATAAGCCATACTATCAAACAAGCTGGCAAAGAACGCAGAGATAGAATGCTTGGAGAAAGAAAAAAAAAAAAAAAACTAGAAGGTAGCGTGACGCCGAATTCGCAGCCTCCACATGCCGAACTCGATCTTTTGACGCCGCACTGTCTTCTCCCTCTCGGGCCTCTTTTTCGCACTGAATCTCGGTGTGTTTAGCCGCTATGTATGCTCCGGTGGAAAGTCTGTATAAGTGGTCTGCTGAGAGTCCTCGCTTGTTCGTAACACTTCAGTTTGTGCATATAATGCATGATAATAAAAGATATAAGAACGCTGGAGAGATTGCATGTAACCATTTCATCTTCGGGTCCGTCAGGAAGGCTACGTATTCGAACTAATGCTAATTGTATAGCTGAAAACTGGCTGTAATGAATTATCAGTTCTGCATTTACTACATTAAACAAATGATTTTCGTCTGAAACAATATATGCTCAGGATACTCAATGCAACGAAAGCCTCTGACGGTACTATTCTTCCATGCAATCTTTGCATCCCGGCATGCAGAATTTATGGAGCATTTGAGCGGTGACAGGTTTGGTGACAGGTATCTCGATACGAAGGAGGCTGAGCAGCAACGTCAGCCCCCCTCGAAAAAAATTTCCGGCTACGCCTCTGCTATCGACGTAAAATTCAAGAGGGACACCTAGGTACTTAGGTGAAGTTGTTCATGATGCATTGTCGAAGACACTCGGAATTCGAGGTCATTCACCATGCCAAAATTCGAAGCACGTTCCCCAATTGACTACACTACCACTTGCTTCGCAGAAAGCTTTAACTTTTCTAACTACTTTTAAAATACTTTCATAACTGGAGCATAAAACCGAAACATCATCAGCTTATGCAAGAAAACGAACCTCTTTGTGCAGTCGAAATCCTGTAAAACGAAGGGTCGTGGGTACCAAGCGTGTTAAAGGGGCACGTAGTGAACGCGTTGCGGTGCGTATGGCTTAATAACATGTCTTCGGAATGTGTACTGATATTATACGAATAAAGTTTTTAAATTTAAATGACTTAAAGAAGATTTTTTTTTTTAACTTCGTGCAATGAAAATGCGGTGCTAAATGCGCTTCGCGTCTACTCTTAAGGCGAGGCTTAAGCGTCCCTACAATTTTTTATTCTGGTCATTATTGTTCGTATTTCGACCCCGCGAGATACAAAGACGACTCCATACAAAGACGAAAACCGTGCCGCATCACGCAAGCACTGTGTCCGGTGCGAGTCTGTATCAGAACTCTCCGATGCGCAAAACCCGTACCTCTTACGTCCCTTAACATTCAATTGCACTAACTACCTGAGCTCATCTCCAGCTATACTCTTTTTTTTCATATTTTATTGTTTTTGTTTATTTGACGCCAGTCTCGTAATCCTATGTGATTCCGCGGTAATTGCAGTGGCATCTCGGTTGTTACCGCTACGAGTATACGCCTACACGAAGGGGCTTCGACACATTCTACGGATTGTACTACGGGCACGGAGATTACTTCACTCACACGCTCGACCACGTCCAGGTATGTCCAGCCTCATCACTTCTGCACTCAGCTACTCCAGTTCTCACAAAACATTCCGCGTCTTCGTTCCACGATTAGCGTTTCCTGTCGAACGAACTATATAGACGTCATGCTTTTTCATAGTTATTGCAAAGGCAATCTACTTTGAATAGGGCGACAGATAGTTTGACTATTCCTTATTCGCTTACTTGTTCTTTTTCTGTCTTTTTATGAAGTGTTAAATATCGTGCCACAGAAAAAAAAGAACTATTCTGGTTTCCGTACAGGATGGCACATTAATATCGGGCCTCGACTTCTGGAACGGTACGGATCCCGCTCTGGACGCAAACGGCAAATACAGCACCGACCTCTTTGCACAGAAGGCTGTGCATCTTATTCGAAACCTGGACAAATCGAAGGTGAATGAAACAAATGCATGCGCCGACCTGTACAACACAGGTATATGCTACAGGCATGGCACTTGCCCTACTTCTTTCTCGAGCGACAGAAATATCTAGAAGCGACAACATAAAACTACCAAAAGTTGTCGCTAAACAAAAGATTAGAAAGCTGCAAAGCTTGGACCTTTATCTGATATCGTTTG